>NC_063332.1:138546575-138585818 GCF_021869965.1 Rhincodon typus | reverse complement strand
GGGGGGCGCGGGCGCGCGAGGGACGGGGTCGAGGGCGCGCGCTCGAGCGGGGGAGGGCGAGAGAATGCGCGCGCGTGCGGGTGCGGGAGCGGGGGAGAGGGGGAGAGAGAGCGAGGGCGCGCGCTCGCGCTCGAGAGCGGGGGGGGGAGGGCGCGCGCGCGCGTGCGGGAGCGGGGGTGAGAGGGAGAGAGAGAGACAAAGTGTGCACGCGTGTGCGGGAGAGAGAGAGAGACAAAGTGTGCGCGCGTGCAGGAGAGGGCGAGAAAGTGTGCGCGTGCGTGTGGGAGAGAGAAACCGAGACAAAGTGTGTGCGTGTGTGGAAGAAAGGGACAGACAGCAAGTGTGTCTGTGTGTGGGAGACAAAAACAAAATGAAAGTGTGTGCGAGAGAATTGTTGAGAAAGAAAGTGTGTGGGAGACATTAAGAGAGAGACAAAGTGTGTGTGCATGTGGGAGAGAGAGAGAGAGATAGTTTGTATGTGTTTGTGTGTGGGAGAGAAAGTGTGTGTGGATGAGAGAGAGAGACAAAGGGTACGTGTGTGAGGGAGTGGGAGGGAGACAGAGAGAGAGAGAAAGTGTGTGTTGGAGTGGGAGCATGTGTGTGCGAGAGAGAGCGCGAACAAGTGTGTGTGTGTGGGAAGGAGAGAAGAAGAGTTCGTGTGTGGGAGAGAGAAAAAGTGTGTGTTTGTGTGCGTGTGGTGTGCGGTGAGAGGGAAAGAATTTGTGCCTGTGTGTGTTTGGGAGAGAGAGAGAAAGTTTGTGTGTCTGTGTATGTGTGGGAGAGAGAGAAGACGCAAATTTTTGTGGGAGAGAGAGCGAGAAAAATTGTCTTTGCGTGTGTGTGTGGAAGAGAGAGGGTGAGAATGAACGCATGTTTGTGTGTGGGTTGGGAGAGCGAGAGAGAGAAAACGTGTGTGGTGTGTGTGTGTTTGTGTGTGTGAGAAAGAAAGTGCTTGTGCGTGTAGGAGAGAGAGAGAATGTGTGTGTGTGTGTGTGTGAGAGATTGAGAAAGAAAGTGCTTGTGTGTGTAGGAGAGAGAGAAAGTGTGTGTGTTTTGGAGGGGTGTGGCTGGAGAGAGAGAAAGTATTTGTGCATTTGTGTGTGTGTGGGAGAGAGAGGATCTGTGTGAGAGTGTGTGGGTGGATGTGTGTGTGTGTGTTTGTATGTATGTAGAGCGTGGTGGGGTCACCTACAGTGCGACATGAACCCAAGATCCCAGTTGAGGCTGTCCTCATGGATACCGAACACTCAATCTTCAAATTTCCAGTGAAAACAATCATGGCCTGTTGAATCTTTACTGCCACTTGATTTATGTCCTTCTTTAAATAAGGACACCAAAACTGCACGCAATGTTCAAAATGTGGTCTCACTTATGCCCTGTATATCAGAAGCATAACATCCTTTTTTTACTTTCCTTCCCTGCTAAACTGTGGTGATCAGATTAGACATAAGGTATACCAGATATAAGATTAAACCAAAGAAATCTGGGACAAACAGCGGAGTAGATAATTTTGACCTGACAGGAGGCTCTGAAATACGTCTGCAGAGAATGCTGCAGCGTTCAGTCCTGCAATAGTAACCCCTGGTCAGTATTTGGCAGTGAGCTGTTGTGTTCTGATCTGTTCTAGGTCTGGATCACCTTCTCTTCCCTCTTAAAATGGCAGGAAAACCACTTGGTTTTTCAGTCATCCCAGTGAGTTTAAAATTACAGTCAGTCCCTGATAATACCATTGCACTCAAGTCCAACACGCATACCGGATAAAAGAACCCTGACTTTGTTGTCTGCTCAGTGTAGCATTAATTAAAATCATTGAATTATGGCTTCAAATAGTTCCAATTTAAGTACCTTCAGCAATTTTAGTTGCCCAGCTGCTCAGTGTTTACAAAATGGGGCAGGCAGGGGTTGTTCGGCAGCGCAGAACTCAAGTATTGTTGAAAAAAAGTTGTTGTAGATTTTCATCTTTCATTCATCAGTATTTACAATATGTTGATTGGGTGGCATACCTCAAAATGGTAGGGGACTGCGACAGATAATGCAACAATTAGATGATCATCTGAACAAAATTCTCTGTCTTATATTTCGCAGTGCAATGCCTTGATCAATCTGCCTAGTATAAATTTACACAAAGTTTAGCAGCTAACTGTTAGTCATCATCTAAAACATAGGATAGGAACTGCTCCTCTTCTGGAAATAAAGAACAATATAGATGTGATTACACAGAAGGGGGTGCAAAGGAGTTTCACCAGGATACTGCTGAGATGGAAATGGTAAGTTATGAGGAAAGGTGGGATAGGCTTGGGTTGCTTTTGTCAGAGCAGAGTGGATTAAGGGTGTGATCTGTTTGAGGTGTACCAGGTTTATGAGGGGTATGGATACAGTGGATAAGGAGCAGCTGTTCCCCCTATTTGAAGGGTCATTCATGAGTTTCGAGGTGAGGGGCAGTAGGCTTAGGGGGGGAATGAGAAAAAACCTTTCTACCCAGAGTGTGGGTAATGTGTTTAGCAGGGTGTTAGAAGCAAGTTGTCTCACACCCTTGACACAGTACTGGATGAGCATTTGGCACATCAAAACATTCAAGGCAATGGGCCAAGTGCTGCTAAATCGGATTAGGTTAAAGGTTTGGTGTTTCTCACATGTTGGTGCAAACTCGATGGGACAAAGGACCTCTTATGTGCTGCATGATTCTATGTTTCAATGATTCTAGATTCATTAGGCTGAACAGCCTGCTTCTGTGTTACACTCTCAAATGAAATTCCAATATTGGGAACATTGACAACTGACATTTGAGGTGCCCCTTGGGGGACAAGTATTGAGTATGTGGGTAAGTATTGAGATTTGGGCATAATAATATAGCAACAATTTCAGAAGTTATTCACAATAAGCACTGTAGGTGTTTCCCATAGTTTCAAAATAACTGGAAAGGACATGTTTGAGATTTAACATTGCAATGAGAAAATCTAGTAATGTAGAAGCACTGAATAAGGAGTTCCAGGATTAAGTATTTCAGGGATACTTATGGATTTAGGAAGCTTTAGAAGTGCATCCTCAGGGTTTGTGGAAACTGAGGAACTTGGGTGAAGGAAGTCTGAGGCGCATTCTGTGACCCAGAAGAACTCTGGGCATTTGACAGTACAGCAAGAAGTGGCGACCAAAATAAAGGGAACCAAGCTATCAAAATCCACTTTCAAACAATCAATATCTATCATTTTCTTCATTAAGTTTTGATTCAAATCTTTATGTTCTTGACTTCACTCACTTGTTTGTAATTTTCTGACAATTTTAAAACCATGGGCTGAAAAATTTGAGTTCTTGTTGTCCGATATCCTCTGTGACTGTCTATGGTGCAGATCTAGTTCTATAAGACAGCCCCTGCATTGTTTCATTCTTATTACACAAATGCTGCCAATATATTTTTTAGCAATGGCTCTTTTTCTCTCCTGTTCTGTTATATCTGAACTAACCCAAGGACCAATGCTTGCCACACCTCCTGGACCTCATCCATTTGCCAGCCCCATCTACAGGTGTAGTGACAGCTGTCATAGACACACCAATGATAACTAATTCTACATTTCTATTCAAAACCTTTGACTAACTGAAAAGCAAAATACTGCAAATGCTGAAAATTTGAACTAAAAACAGAAAAAACAAAAAAATGTTGGAATTGTAGCATTAATTGTATTTCTCTCTACTAGTGCTGCGAGACCTTTTGAATTTCTCCAGCACTTTGTTTTTATGCTTTGATTGACTGTTGGACTACCTGCATAAGAGCAGATCAAAAAGTTGGTTTATCACAAAGTTTTCCAACTCTACAACATGAAGGCTAAAACACCATCATTGGTATCTTTCCCTATTCCAGATATTTGTTGCCAACCCCATTTCACTGTCTCAGATGAATACACATTCTTTTTATTCACTGGGATGATGGTGTCACTGGCTAGGCCAGCATTTATTGCCCAACCCAGAGGACAGTTAAGAGTCAACCATATAGCTGTGGGACTGGAGTCACATGGAGTCCAGACCAGGTAAGGATAGCAGTTTCTTTCCTTAAAGGATGTCAGTGAACTAGGTGGGTTTTCTGATAATTAACAATAGATTCATGGTCATCGTTAGACTTTTAATTCCAGATGTTTTTTGTCCATGATTTTGTGGCTGAACTGAATTCTACTGGCTTTTCTTAGCCTCAAAAATTTGAAATCCTCAAAGGTAATTCACACTGCTAAGTGTAATTAAGAAACTGTTGATTTGTCATGGTCTCCCTATTCTTTACCACACTGGTACGGTGGCTCAGTGGTTAGCACTGCTGCCAGGGTTCGATTCCACATCCCAGTGACTGTCTGTGTGGAGTTTGCACATTCTCCCCGTATCTGCGTCGGTTTCCTCCAGGTGCTCCAGTTTCCTCCCACAATCCAAAGATACGCAGGCTAGGTGGGTTGGCCATGCTAAATTGCCCGTAGTGTTCAGGGTTATGTAGATTAGGTGGGTGATAGGGGGATGGGTCTGGGGCAATGCTATCAGGGTCAGTGTGGACTCGTTGGGCCAAAGAGCCTGTTTCCACACTGTAGGGATTCTGTGATGATGATTCAATTATTTTTCCATCATTTTAATGAAACTAAAGATAAGATGGCTAGTTTATCAAAACAGTTTGATTTCCATCCCTACTAAATATCAAAATTTTTCCTCTTATCCTCATCAACAGTTTCTTCCAATACTTTTTCCATTGTAATCAATTGCAGTTTTTTTTATCTCCTATCAAAAATGTGTTTCTGCACTTTTATTAATTTGTGCATGTCTCCCTCCAGAGATGAGAGACTGTGTAATAAACTTGGTTGGTCCAAAATCCTTTCCTGAACACTTCTGGCTCTACATTTAACTCATCACATTAACAAACCCTTCCTCCACAACACTCATCAAATATGTCACTCTGACTTGGCACTCCATTCTGCAAATACATGTTTTTATAAAACACCCTTGAGCATCATCTGATGTTAGAGACACTTCTCCTGAGTTTACATGGGGATTTTGCTCATCTCCCAGTGTAAGAGAAGCTTTACCAAACACATGCATAGATGTTTTGTTGTTTGCCTCATTTAGCTTTGGTCAGAAATCAAAGGAAACTTTTTCAAAATATAAGGACATTGTAAAGGTACCTGTTGTTGACCATGACCAACAGATGGTGTACTTGTTCTTGAAGTTTTTCTCTACCTCCTCCCTATCACATCTGTAGATTGTCTCACCTAGTGACGAAGATGGGAACTCAGAAAACGTAGACACATTTATGCTGTTGAAGTAATTGAGATTAGGATTCAGTTTCAAGGACAACACGGATCTATTATTCTGAGAAGTGACAATCACTTGTCAGATTGTTAATACACTCCCTTTTTTTAAATGATCTTTATGGTGCTCACATTTCTGACTGGGGCTTCTGAACTTGGGTACTTTAGAAATACTTTAGAAATGATTGTTTTTTGAAATCTGTCTGTTGGGGTATTGCAAGCCATGTTCCTTTTTATGTGGCGCTAATTCATTCATTAACTAACACATCTGGGACAGATATATAACTTCTCAGTGTGTTAGTGAATAAATGAGTGAAGTAGGTGACTAAGGTAATTAGGATTGTAAGGTGGGTGGGGTGGTTGTGTCAGTGGGCTGGTTGGTCATGAGGTTGAGTCTAGCCCAATTGGAGGGCAAGTTAGAGGTTCAGGGCATTTTGCAGGTTTGGGGTGCTTTAAGGTGATTTTGAACACTGGAGGAATTGAGGGTTTTGGCTATTGGAGGCACACGGGAAGTCAGTGAGTCAAATATCAGGAGAGGAGTTTAGTTGCTGGTGGTATTGGGGTTGAGATTAGGGGTGTCAAGGTTCGATTAGAAAGTAAGCGGATGTTGAAGGGTTGGCGGGGAAATTATGGATCAGGACAGAGTCCGTGGTTCAGTCAGGCAGTTGCATAATAGGGTGGGCAATCAAAGAGTTTGGAGAGTTCTGGGGATGCAGGAGGTCAGAGTGTTGGGGTGCAGTTAAGGGACTGAGAGGGATTTGGGAACTAGGGAGGGTTTTCGATAGATTCTGAGAGCAATTGGTTGTATAGTTATCTGGGACTTAAAATTTTGTGGTTAATTATCCCGGTAAGTGAATTGGATTTCTCCAACATATCTGACTAAGTGCCAGAGACTTTTGAGAGAGATCCAGATGCAGGGTGAATGCTCATTTTTAAACTTCCTGGTCAATAAGCATGTAATCATTGCATAGGGACATCCAGTGAATCCTGATCTGCATTTTTCAGAGTACTCCAATCTCCAACTATCTGGAGACTGGAAGATCTGGAGCACTATCTCTGTCATACTTCAGAGTCTGTATCAACCCTTTCACTCCTTATGAATATGGGCTTGAAAGAAATCTATCATAATCTACACTGCACTCATACCAATATTTAAAAAAAGCAAAAAGCAACTACAAACAAGATTTATAATTACTCACCTTGCTGACTTGATTTTGTCTAATGTAATCTAAGAAATAGCTTTTTTATGGAACCACTAGCAAATGCTTTTCTTCTATTTTTATGAAAATATGGACTTTGACAAAGTTTCACATTTTATATTTGAAATTACCTGCATCCTTGAGACAGGACAGACTACCCCTGGCATCAACTAAGGGACCAAAAATTACTGTACTAAATTAAGCTCAGACTACTCTGCAAAGGCCTCCTTATTAACATCTGGGGCTAGTGCCAAAATTTGGAGACCTGTCTCTCAGACTAATCAAATAATAGCCTGAAATAGCCATTGTCATGGAATCATAGCTTACAGACAATATCCCAGAAAACATCACTGCCATCCCTGGGTATGGCTTGTTCCACTGGTAGGACAGACACGCCAGAGGTGGTGACGTGGTGGTAGTGTACAGTTGGGAAGGTGTTGTTCTGAGAATCCTCAACATTGTCTCCAAACCTCATGGAATCAAACATGGGTAAGGAAACCTCCTGCTGGTCACCACATGCTGCCTCCACACACACCCTCCTCCTCCCCCCTCCCCCCACCGGCTGATGAACCAATACTTCTCAATCTTAATATAGATCGTAGAATCCCTACAGTGTGGAAACAGGCGCTTCGGCCCAACAAGTCCACACCAACCTTCACAACATCCCACCCGGACCCATCCAACCATAACCCACCTAATCTATACATGAATACTATGGGCAATTTAGCATGGCCAATCCACCTAGCCTGCATATCTTTGGGCTGTGGAAGGAAACTGGACCACCCGGAGGAAACCCACACAGACACGGGGAGAACTTGCAAACTCCACACCGACACACACACTCCCAAGGGTGGAATTGAACCCAAGTTCCTGGTGCTGTGAGGCAGCAGTGATAACCTGTGAGGCAGCATGTTACCCCCGGTTGAACAACATTTGGATGAAGCATTGCAGGTAGCAAGGGTACAGCATACATTCTGACTGAGAGACTTTTTTAAAAAGTGGCTCAGCAGCACCAACACTAATCACGCTTGTCAAGTCCTAAAGGTCAGATTTGCTAGATTATGTCAGCGACAGGTGGTGAGGGAACAAACTGGAAAGAAAAATATACTGAACCTTGTCCCCTCCAATTTGCCTGTTGATGATGCATCTGTCTATAACAGTATCAGTAAGAGTGACCACTGTCATGACTCACTGGTGCAGGGTGCTAGACATCAAGCCCTGCTATTCCTGGAGTCATCACAAAAGTTTAAGATTTTACAAAGTATAAAAAGATTCCTCAACTCACCTAAATTTCAGACAGGTTAAGAGAAAGCATGTTTTAGGTTTCTGCACTTTACGACAAATTACTTATAATAAATAGTAATTCTTGTTGAAACACAGCAGAGACAGGCCCTTCGGCCTAAACTGGTCCATGCTAAGCCCATTTCTCTGCACTTGGCCCATATCCTTCTAAACCTTTCCTATCCATGTATTCATCCAAATGCCTTTTAGATGTTGTTCATGTATCTGCCTCAACCACTTTAACTGGCAGCTCATTCCATATGCGTACCACCTCCATGTAAAAAAGTTGTCCTGCAGGTTCCCATGTATTCTTTCCCCTCTTACCTTAAACTGATGCTCTCTAGTCCTCGATTCCCCAACCCTGGGAAAATGACTGAGTGCATTCACCCTAACCATGCCTCTCACGATCTTATACACTTCTATAAGATCTCGCCGTAGTCTCCAACGCTCTAAAGGAAAAAGTCCTGGCTTGTCCAATCTCTCCCTATAACTCAGTCTCTTAAGTCCTGGCAAAATCCTTGTAAATTCTTCTGCACTCTTTCCAGTTTAATAACATCCTTCCTATAGCAAGGTGACCAAAACTGAATACAATACTCCAAGTGCGGCCTCGCCAATGTCGTGTACAACTGCAACATAACTTCTAGACTTCTGTACTCAGTACCCTGACTGACGAAGGCCGTTGTGCCAAAAGCCGCCTTCACTGCCCTGTCTACCTGTGACTGCACTTTCAGAGAACCGTGCACCTGAACTCAAAGGTCCATCTGTTCTTCTACATTCCTTAAGGTCCCACCATTCACCATGAAACTCCTACGTTGATTTGATTTTCCGAAATGCAACAACTCACGCTCACCTGTATTAAACTCCATTTGCCTTTTCTCTGGCCACTTCCCCAGCTGATCAAAATCCTGCTGCAATTTCTGACAGTCTTCCTCACTGTCCACCTATTTTTGTGTCATCCACAATTTTTTTATTCATGCCCTGTAGATCTACATCCAAGTCATTGATATAGATAACAAACAGCAATGGGCCCATCATTGACCCCTGAGGCATACCACGAGTCACAGGCCTCCAGTCTGAGAAGCATCCTTCCATTATTACTCTGTTTTCTACCATCAAGCTAATCATGTGTCCAATTTGCCAACTCTTCCTGGATTCCATGTGATCTAACCTTCCAGAACAGCCTACCATGTGGAACCTTATCAAAGGCCTTGCTGAAATCCATACAGATTATGTCTACTGCCCTGCCCTCATCAACCTTCCTGGTCACCTCATCAAAGAGCTCTAACACATTTGTAAGGCATGATCTCCTATGCATGAAGCCATGCTGACTACTCCTAAACAAACCCTGTCTTTCTAAATGCATGTATATCTTATCCCTCAGAATCTTCTCAAGTAACTTACCTACCACAGGTGTTAAGCTCTCTGATTTTCTCTGCAGCCCTTCTTGAATACGGGCACAATATTCGCTGCCCTCCAGTCTTCTGGGACCTCACCAGTGGCTAACGATGATGGAAATGTATCAGCGAGGGCCCCTGCAATTCCTTCTCTAGTCTCTTGCAGGGTTCTTGGATATATTTGATCAGGATCAGGATCAGGACCAGGACATTTATCCACCTTCATACATTCTAATACTTTCAACATCATCTCTACTATGATATAGACTGTCCCCAAACTTCCCCAAGTTCCAAAGTCTTCATGTCTTTCTCTACGGTAAACACAGTGGAGAAATATTCATTGAGGACGTCGCCCATCTTCTGCTCTTCCACACATAAATGTCCACTTTGGTCCTTGAGGGGTCCTGTTCACTCTCTAGTCATTCTTTTTCCTTTCATATACTTTAAGAATCTCTTTGGATTCACCGTAATCTTTTCAGCCAAAGCTATTTCGTGCTCCCTTTTGCCCTCCTGATTTCCTTGTTAAGTAAACTGTATCCCCTATATGCCTCTAGAGATTCCCTTGGTCCCAGCTGTCTGTTCCTGAGCCAAGCCTCCTTTTTTTTCTGGTCAAAGCCTCGATATCTCTTGTCATCCAGGGTTCCCTACTCATGCCAGCCTTGCCCTTCACCTCATAGGAACATATACACCTTGAACTCTAGCTATTAGACCTTCAAAGGCTTCCCACTTACCAGAGGTCCTTTTGCCTGCAAATAAACTATCCCAATCAACCCCTGCAAGCTCCTGTGTAATTCCATCAAAATTCACCTTGCCCCAATTTAGAACTTGAACTGTGGACCAGTTTTGTCCTTCTTCATAACTATTTTAAAAGTAATAGAACTATGATCACTTGTCCCAAACTGCTCCCACACTGTCACCTCAGTAGCCTGTTCTACCCTATTTCCAAAGAGTAGGTCGAGTTTTGCCCCTTCCCAAGTAGGACCCTCTATATACTGCTTGAGGAAACTTTCTTGAACATGCTTAAGAAATTCCACCCCATCTAAGCCCTTAAAACTATGGAGGTCTCAGTCTATGTTAGGAAAATTAAAACTCCCCACTATGACAAATCTATTTCTCCTGCAAGTCTTCGCAATTCTCCTGCATATTTGTTCCTCTAATTCCCTTGACTTTTAGATTGTAGCTGCAGGTAAACAATATGACCATTAGCATATAACTCTATTAGCTAAAATTCTAACCCCCTAACAAACAAAAAAAAACATGGATTATAGATGGAAGGAAAACTGGGAGAGCAATTGAGTGTTTCCTTTTCACAAGGATTGGTGAGATGATTGTTATGCTGTTTAGAATACTACTTCTTAGTCTTCCATCCAGATGGTTCTACCGCTTTGCAAAAGGCTGGTTCACACATGAAAGATCTCTAAGTTAAAGTCACAGTTTACAATAATTGCTGAAGGAAGGATAATTTGTTTTCCTTCAGGCTTAAAGTGGCTTACTGTAAAAAGAGAGCTGCTAACCTAGTAATGATCTGATGGTTTCTTTGTATCTTGTTCACAGACCCAAGATGTGAACTTGAGAACCAAAGTGTTAGCAGCCAAAAGCACTTTGACATTTGCTACTAATCACAAGCCCAGAAATCATTGTGCTAGTTGTTGCCAAACAAAGCTCTATTTTTGGATACAACCTTTCAACTCTAGTCTCTTGTCTCTGAACAAAATACAAAGAAATCTTAAGATCATTACTAGGTTGGTAGCTCTCTTTTACAGTAAGCCATTTTAAGCCTGAAGAAAAACAAATTATCTTTCCTTCAGCAATTGTTGTAAACTGTGACTTTAATTTAGAGACCTTTCGTATGTGACCCAGCCTTTTGCAAATCAGTAAAACCATCTGGAGATTGAAGACTAAGAAGTCGTGTCTGCAGCTCCTGTTATAACCCACAACTATAGTGTTCACAATAAGTATCAAACTATGCAGTAATCCGTGTCCCTGATTTTTACAACAGTTCTTTTCTTACTTCAGTCCACAGTTAACAAGATGCAAAATTAAAAGGTACAGTCTGTACATGCCTGTGCCCTTAAGTAATGAAATGCTATTTCAAAAAAAGGTGTTTCAGTCCAAAATGTGTCATACAGAAGACTTAATCCATTTAGACATCCCTCCCCCTCCCCCTCCCCCTCCCCCTTCCCCTTACAATTTATACAATCATAGCATTTGTTTAAATCTTTAACTTATTCCAACATTTTACAGTCAAGACATTGCATCTGCAATTACATTATCTTTTCCAGTAATATGAATAAATTTTACATTAAGTGGTCACAACAACACATTCAAAATGAATAGTCACGCGTTCCAAGCGTTAAACTTCTCAATGATGACCGATGGGTTATGATCAGTGTAAATTAGCATTTCGTTGTTGCCAATACAGCCAGACATCAAAGTGTTCAAGAGCCACCAACAATCCCAAAGTCTCTTTCTCCATAGTAGATTTTTCTGATACTGGTTCAATATCTTAGAGAAGTAACCCATTGGTTTCTGTATTCAGGACACAGCATCCTGCAACAAGACATCACCCAAGTCACTAACTTTTCAAAATTAGAGGATCCAACACTGGTTCATTTGTTTTGTTGCCTTCAGTTTCTTGAAGGCTGTTTGGTAATCTGCTGACACTATCACTTTTGCTATATCTTTAAATTTGTTTTTTTTTATTCATTCATGGGATGAGGGCGATGCTGGCTAGGCAGCATTTATTGCCCATTCCTGATTGCCCACAGGGCAGTTAAAGAGTCAACCACATTGCTGTGGGTCTGGAGTCACATGTAGGCCAGACTAGGTAAGGATGGCAGTTTCCTTCCCTAAAGGACATTAGTGAGCCAGATGGGTTTTTCCTGACAATCGACAATGGATTTACAGTCATCATTAGATTGTTAATTCCAGATATTTATTGAATTCAAATTCCACCATCTGCCATGGTGGGATTTGAACCAGGGTCCCCAGAACATTGTCTGGGTCTCTGGATTAACAGTCCAGCGATAATACCACAAGGCCATCACCTCCCCTGTTAAAGGTAATAACTAGTGTACTGAAATTATGCAGAAATCTCTGGTAAAATCCAATCATTCCTAAAAATCTAATCATTTCCCAGTTAGTTTTAGGAACAGAGAACTTATTAGAACCTTCACTTTCACTATCCTTGGTCACACCTGTCCTTGTCCAACAATATGTCCGAGGTAAATTACTCTCGCTTTCCAGATTCACTTTTGGCTAAATTTATCACTAAGCCATCCGTGTAATTGCTTAAATAGGTCAGCTACTTGACTAACATTCTTCAATGTACTACAACATAATCTAAATACACTACGCAGTTAAGAACTCCAGTTACAACTTGACTAAAATCTCTATAATGTAATGAGGCATTCCTTAACACAAATGACATCACTTGACATTGATATAGTTCATTTGATGTAACAAAAGTGGATATTTGTTTAGCCCTTTGTATTGGGTAAATCACCACAATATCCCTTTTAATCTAGCTACTTATGAAGAAATCTCACAGACAATCAAGTACTGAAACAATGGTTTAAATTTTATTGCATGTAGCAACCAAAATAAGACCCCTCAATTAAGCAAGTTAAGCCTCACAGCTCAATTTGGTGATGACCCAATTAGTGGTGGAATTTAGTTATGATTCCAACTAACAGTGTCTGTCTCTGATGTTCAGTGCTTGATCCTTGTACAGTGTTGTTCTTCGAAGTTCTGCCACTGAATTGTTCTGGTGTTGAATTCTTACATAGTTTCGTCCTTCATGTCTATGATGTGATTATTGTTGATGATTCCTTAGATTTGTTCATCCAAATTATTTCAAGTCTGCAGCAGCATCGTGACTGAGACAGCACAGCAACAGTGGTTAACACTGCTGCCTCACAGTACCAGGGACCTTTGATTTCACCCTTGGGTGGGTGACTGTGTGGAGTTTACATGTTCTCCGCGTGTCTACGTGGGTTTCCTCTGAGTGTTCTGTTTTCCTCCCACAGTCCAAAAATATGCACGTTAGGTGGATTGGCCATGCTAAATTGCTCATAGTGTCCAGAGATGTGCAGGTTAGGTGGATTAACCATGGGAAATGCAAGGTTACAGGGATAGGGTAGGAGGGTGGGTCTTGGATAGGATGCTCTGTGGAGAGTTGGTGTTGACTTGATGGGCTGATTGGTTTGTTTCGACACTGTAGCTTCTTTGTTCCTTATTACACTTGGCTTTAACTGTTTATTTGAAGACACAGCTTTCCTGTGATTAACTCCATAAATTCTTCTGCACGGCATCTTCTGCATCAGTTGTCCTTGTGACATGCAGCTGCCAGTTATCAAGCAGTTATCAAAACAGTTTTTTGCATGTATCTTTAACTCCTCCTTCTCCCAGTCATGGCTAATGGCTTTCAATTCCTGTATAAATTTGTCCTTGTCTTTAATAGTTTATTACAGGCAGTATTACTACTGCTTTCCATGTGTAGCAGTTTATCTGATTTTCTCTTAATAAGTTTTCTCTTCCTGATGTTAACCAATTCCATTGTTCCTATGCACATGGGCATTTGAAGGTGAATGCAAAATGAATAAGTGATGGGACAAGACAGGCACTTTCCTGCTCCTCTGCTGCCTGGCCTGCTGTGTTCCTCCAGCTCCATACTGTGTTATCTTATTTATGATGATCATGTTCTTTTAAAAATGTTCTGATACAGTATTATCTTTCGACTAAATATCCAACTCTGATTATGAGATAGTGGGAACTGCCGATGCTGGAGTCTGAGATAACAAGGTGTGGAGCTGGAGGAACACAGCAGGCCAGGTAGCATCAGAGGAGCAGGAAAGCTGACGTTTTAGGTCTGGACCCCTCTTCAGAAATGGGGGAGGGGAAGGGGGCTCTGAAATAAATAGAGAGGTGGGGGCAGTGATAGAAGGTGGATAGTGGAGCGGATAGGTGGGAGAGAAGATGGACAGGTCAAGGAGGCAGGGATGAAGCTACTAAAGGTGAGTTTAGGTAGGAAGTGGGGGGGTGGGGGTTTCTGAAGAAGGATCTAGATCCGAAATGTCAGCTTTTCTGCTCCTCTGATGCTGCCTGGCCTACTGTGTTCCTCCAACTCTGATTATGTTGTTTCAAGCGGTACTTGAAATTTTGAGAGTATTCAACAGGTTAATTTTTAGATTAGTTCTTACTGGAGATAGTTATTGTCTGGCATATGTATGGTGCAAATGCTATTTGGCACTTGTCAGCCCAAGCCTCCATATTGTCCAGATCTTGTTACATTTGAACATGAAATACTTCATTATCAGAGGAGCCATGAATGGTGCTGAACATTGTACAGTCATCAGCAAACATCCCCCTCATCCTTCCAAACTCCAATGAGCATAGACCCAGAGTCCTCAAATGTACTGCCTATGTTAAGCTTTTCATTCCTGGGACCATTCTTGTGAACATCCTCTGAACCTGCTCCGGGGCCAGTACATCTTCCCTGAGATGGGGCCCAAAACAGAGCATAGTACTTCAAATGTGGCCTGACCAAAGCCTTATAGAGCCTCAGAAGTACATCCCTGTTTTTATATTCAAGTCCTCTCAAAATAAATGCTAACACTGCGTTTGCCTTTCTAACTACTGACTCAACCTACAAGTTTACCTTGAGAGAATCCTGGACCAGAACTCCCAAGTCTCTTTGCACTTCAGACTTCTGAATTTTCTCCCCATTCAGAAAATAGTCCATGCTTCTAATCTTCTTACCAAAGTACATGCCGTCACAATTTCCCACATTGTACTCCCTCTGCCACTTCTTTCCCCACTCTCCTAACCTGTCCAAATCCTTCTGCAACCTTCCCACATCCTTGATACTACTTGTCCCTCTACTTATCTTTGAATCATCTGCAAACTTAGCCAGAATGCCCTCAGTTCCTTCATCTAGCTCATTAATGTATAAAGTGAGACTTACAGCATACTGAATGTCCTGGTCAGAGTGGATGTTGGGAAGACGTTTCCATTGGTAGGAGAGACTAGGATCCGAGGGCACAGCATTAGAGTAAAGGGAAGACCTTTTTAGAATGGAGATAAGGAGAAATATCTTCAGCCAGAGAGTGATGAATCAATGGAATTCACTGACACAGAAGGCTGTGGAAACCAGGTCATTGAGTATATTTAAAACTGAGATAGATAGGTTCTTGCTTATCAAGGGTTACAGGGAGAAAGTGGGAGAATGGAGTTGAGAAACCTATCAGCCATGATTGAATGGTAGAGCAGACTCGATGGGCTAAATGACCTAATTTCTGCTCCTATGTCTTATGGTCTTATGGACTTATTTCTGACCTTATGACAGGGGCAGTGTCATTGATGAAGCAGCTGAAGATGTTTGGGCCTAGGACGCTATCCTGAGTAACTCCTGCAGAGATGTCCTGTGTACATTTCTTCATTCTACGTGCCCAGTAGCAGATTAAAATGACAGAAAGTTGGAGAGTAGATGGATGTTTTTGACAAGAAGGTAAAAGCAATTCACAATTAAGTGAGATAACAAGATGTAGAGCTGGATGAACACAGCAGGCCAAGCAGCATCAGAGGAGCAGGAAAGCTGACATTTCGGGTTGAGACCCTTCATCAGAAAATCACAATTAAGTGTCAATCTTATAATGCATAGGGTAATATTTCACAAAAAGAATGTGCCTTTTCAAAGAACCTGAAATAATAGCAGAAATTGGAGAAACTCAACAGTTCTGGTAGCATTTGTGGAGAGCGAAACAGAGTTAACTTTTCCGAGTCCAGCGACTCTTTTTCGGAAGTGTTTTATTATCTCAGAGAACCTGTTGACAACTTTATAATTGGTCATCGAGGGAAGGAAACAAAAAAGAGGTTAGTTACAGGCCAGCTATCTTAATGCCAGCTGTTGGGAAATGTTAGATTCTATTATAAAGAATATAATAGCAGAGCATTTAGAAATACATCATATGATCAAACAGAGACAACATGGCTTCATGAAGGGGAAATTATGTCTGACAAATTTATTAGAATTCTTTGAGGAGGTAATAAACAGAGTAGATAAAAGGGGAAGCAATAAATGTGGTATATTTGGAACTTCTACCCATATGACCTCACTGGATAAAACCTCGACCTTGCTGGATAAAACCTTCAAGATGCCCCTTTTAGTACAACGGTGAAATTTTCCTAAATCAGTAATGAACTGTCACATTTCTTTTATATCCTTCTCTATCTTGCCTAAAACATCTAAACCCTGGAACATTAAGCTACCAGTCCTGCCCTCCCCTCACCGAAGTTTCTGTAATGACTACAACATCATAGTCCCATATACTAATTCAGGGTATAAGATCAACTTTCTTACCTGTTATACGCCTTGCATTGACATAAAAATACACCAGACCGCCAGGCCCACTGTGCTCATTAGCCTGGTCCTGCCTGTTCGTTCTTATAGACTTACTTGACTTAACGTTGACCTTCTCATCAATCACACCACATGTAGGCCTACTGCTCTGTTTCCCAAACCCTGCCACATTAGTTTCAATCCTCTTGAAAGAGCACCAGTAAACTTCCCTGCAAAGGTATTGGTACCCCTCCAGTTTAGGTGCAACCCATGTTTCTTATACAGATCCCATTTGACCCGGAAGAGATCCCGATATCTGAAGTTCTCCCTCCTACACCAGCTCTTTAGCCATACATTCAAGTGTATTATTTACCTATTTCTGGCCTTACTAGCATGTGGCACAGGGTGTAATCCTGAGATTGCAATCTTTTTATGCTGGTGACCTCTGGAAGAGTTCAAGGTGGATCATCCACCTGGCACTTCTGACAGAAGATTGTTGCAACTGCTTCAGCTCCTGATGTTCTGAGCTCCTCCATCAATGCTGATAGAATATTTGTGAAGCCTCCTCCTACAGTGAGTTAGTTAGTTAGTTAGTTATCCAAAACTGGGTTGTGGCCAGACTGAGGAACTGGGATCTGATCCATTGGTTGTGGAATCCTTTAGCCCTTTTGATACATTGCAGATGGTGCTTTTTGCATGCACAAGTAGCCCTGTCTTGTACTCAATAAAAACTGAAAGAACTGCGGATGCTGTAAATCAGGGAAAAAATTACAAAGTTGCCGGAAAAGCTCAGCAGGAAAAAACAGAGTCAACGTTTCAGGTCCTCAGAACGGACCCGAAATGTTAACTGTTTTTCCCTTCATAGATGCTGCCAGGCCTGCTGAGCTTTTCCAGCAACTTTGTTTTTTTTTAGCCCGGTTTGTAGCCTTGCTAGGCTGGTATTCAATTTTTAAGTATGTCTGTTGCTGCTTCTGTACTCTTCATTGAACTAGGGTTGATACTCTAGTAATGTTAGGGAAGGGGTTATGCCTGGTCATGATGAAGCTAAAGATTTTATTGGAGTACAATTCTGCTGCTGCTTTTGCCCTCATCACCTCATGAATTCCCAGTCTTGAGACTGCTAGGTCTGTTTGAAGTCTATGGGGGAATTTATCCACAATGTGAAGACTCGACTTCTTCTCTACAAGGACTGTGCAGTGGTGTAAAGACCATATCTTTTTATTTTAATGGTCTTCCTTAATTGTGGACTGAAATGAGGAAAGAACATTTTTAAAATCAGGGATTGACAGGATTGCTGCTTGGTTTGAAAGCAAATAACTGACATTTATTATGAATATTATTTGCACAGCTAAGAGTTACAACAGTGGTGATCTGGAATTGAAATGTTGTGTAGCACAAGTATATTTGAAAGAATGAGCAGATACATTCAGCAATGATAAATTTTCAAGCAGGAGATGAGGAATTGGTCTTGTTGTCTTTGCAAGGTGAACCTCTGAAAGTGAAATTCAGTGGAAGAAAGTAGTTACGAGGATTAGTAAAAGTGACTTATCTGATAAATATTCCTGATTGTAAGAAGAATTGTTTATGTCACATAATCATGCTGAAAATGGGTTGGCACGGTAGCTCAGTGATTAGCACTGCTGCATCACAGCGCCAGGAACCTGGGTTCACTTCCACCCTCGGGCAACTGTCTGTGTGGAGTTTGCATATTTTCCCCTTGTCTACATGGGTTTCCTCCAGGTGCTCCAGTCCCCAAAGATGTGCAGGTTAGGTGGATTGACCATGGGAAATATTGGGTTATAGGGGTTGGGTGGGTCTGGATGTGATGCTTTCTGGAGGTTTGGTGTGGACTCGATGGGCTGAACGGCCTGCACCGACACCTTAGGGATCTGTGATTCTATGAAAAGGTATCATTGGTGGGAAGAGGACAAGGAGGAGCAAGTGTGTCAGGTGATAACAGTAATGAATGATGACAGAAGGAATGAGGTAATTAGGTAGAGGGGGAGGTTGATAGTTCTCATAATGAACCACCTATAATTTGACTAGCTAACACTGAAATATTTAAACAAATAGGCAATGTGTTTTCATATGTAGAGAAAGGGCAATGGGAGGATCCTGTAAGATTACTGAGGAAGTATAAAGTAATCTGGAGAGAGACACCTGATATACAATGAGCGGGGAGAGTCAGGACTGATAAAGCAGCATCCTTAGCAGATGAGCACAGGAAAACAAGCTTGGGTGGAAACAAAGATTCAGTGGATGCTGGAAAGTGCTTCTTTGAGCTAGTCAAAACAGCTGGAGTTCAGCAGTAATGTTGGGTTCTAAACTGAATTAATCAATAAGGATTTGTATAGATTATAGAAAGGTGAATATGATCATAAAGACTGCATTAATAGTGTTAGCAGCATCTTATTCCTTTCAAAAATTGATCACTTGAAAGGGTGCTGGCAACTGCCAGTAGCCTCAAGGTGTGATATCATAAAATTCATAACTTTAGTAACTTGCATGGATTAAAAGAATCAACAAAGATAAGCTGTTACACATGGAATGAAGCATCAATAACCCTGTTTGGAATAGACCAGGACAACCTTATACAGGAATTAAAAGCAATTGGCCATGTCTGGGTAAAGAAGCATTGAAGTTACATGATTAAAACATCTACTTGATAATTGGTTGCTGCATGCAACAAGGACAATTGATTACCATGCAGAAGAATTTATGAGGTTAATCATAGGAAAAGTTGCGTCTTCAAGCAGATAATTAAGATCAAGTATAATGAGGAACAAAGATGCTTCTTCTGATAAGAAGACAAACTGCAGACTTGCAATAATTTGAATGAAAGAATCTAAAGAATTATTGATAGTATCACATCATACACCTGAAGGATGAAAATCTGCTTAAAATTCAAAACCAGAACAATTTTCAGTTGACCTGGCTGCCACGGAGAACCGGAACAATACCACCAATGATACAATGCTGCCCCCTTGAAGACAGAATGCTCTTTATGTTGACAAACCCCATTCCCCCATGACCACCTTACCATTTAAGCTTTCCCATTGCAGGAACTGTTGGCCCTTTCGCCATCATCACCCCTTTATGACCAGTCTGTAGTCCTCTGTCCCAAAGAATATCTTGCCGAATCTCCTTCCCTTAGCAGTAACTGCTCTTTCCATCCCACCTCCTTGCCCTTTAGTTTCTGTAGATAGAGCCAATGAACTGACTATGACATACACCCTTGAGTGACCAAACCAGACAACCCGGATGTGAGGTGCCCAGACTCCTGACTGGAGGCTGTCAATTTCCCCAATCATATTAGGCATAATCCCTAGAGTGGCAACTGTGCAGTCGTTCCATAGATTGTAGAGGCACAGAAGTCCTCATGATGATCACCTTGACCACTTAACTGTGGCCAATCTCCTGAACTGGTCTAGGAGGCTGCCCTTGATTGACTGTGCTCGGACCTCCCGGACTGATGGGTATCTCCATGTACTTCAGAGAGGACTACTCCCCTAAGACTTTAAGACAATGCTGTTTGCTTGCTGCACTTGCAGTGTGCGTGCCATGCAAGTTGCTAGTATATAGCACAGGTATGAGATTGACATAACACACGGCCATATTGCTCTGTCCCTGAAGACAAGCGTTGACAAGCGAGGCAAGCCACCTGGTTGTGTGGCTGTGCTAATTGGCACAGAAAGCAAGGCAGGGATGCCATGACCATCCAGTTAGCCACTAATTATCGCATGGTGGCTCAGTGGTTAGCACTGCTGCCTCGCAGTGCCAGGGACCTGAGTTCGATTCCACCCTTGAGCGGTTGTCTGTATAGAGTTTACACGTTCTCCCCATGTCTGCGTAGGTTGTCTCTGAGTGCTCCGGTTTCCTCCCACAGTCCAAAGATGTGCAAGTTAGGTGGATTGGTCATGTTAAATCGCCCATAGAATCCAGGGATGGTTAGATTAGGCGAATGCAGAGTTACAGGGATAGTGTAGAGTGGTGGGTCTGAGTGGGATGCTCTCCAGAAGATCGGTGTAGACTTGATGGGCTGAATGGCCTGCTTCCACACTATAAGGCTTCTGTGATTCTATGAATTGATTGAACCATAAGATAGGAAGTGAGAAACTCTGAGATGCAACCTGGTCCAATATGTGAACAGGATGCCTAAGTTTCCTTATAGCAACCTTTGAATGCTGGTTGTTCATGTGCCTGCTCTGCAAGTGTGGGCTTCCAGAGACCCCTGTCAGTGTATTGGTCAGCTGCCATGATAGTCAAGAGGTGTTTGCAGATTCCAAACGCTGATGTTTGTGGATAAGGGGTGCATGCAGCTAGTGCCTATGGTGCACTTTGGTCACACAAAGCATGGATGGCAAGATAAATACACTTTGGTTTCTGTGCCTGGTATTCCTGATGTCAAGCTTTCTTAACAAGTTCACGTAAAATAGCATGTTAAATATTAATGAGATAAGTTGGGTGTCAATAAGGTGTTTAATAAGAATAACCCCGTTAAGGGGCAATTGGCCACTGCCTCGTGAAAAAAATCACCATGCTACTTCTGAAAAGCAGAATAAATGGAGTACAATGCGTCTAAAGTTGAGCTGGGCCTCATAGGTTACCTCGTGTACAATTCTTCCACAAATTTCACCACAACCAATATCCCTTAGACCCCTATAAAATTCCGATCTGAATAGGACCTACCTCATTGTATTGGCCTATATTTCATGTAAGTTACACAAGAGCCCTGTTAGAGCAAGTGCATTTTACTGTTAACTGTAAGGAGTTAGTACTAGATCAACTCAAACCAAATTATTAGCTCCTCCCAGAAACTGTCATTTAGATCCGAATGGGCAGAGCTTATCTTGTGATCTCAGTTAACTCTTTCTGATAAAACACCATTGAATTTTGAGTTGCTAGGACTCCTTGATGTGAGACACTGTCAAATGCTGCCTTGATATTAGCCGCAGCAACATTTGTTTTCCCTTTTGAGACTGAAGTATCCAACGCTTTCCGCTGTTTCTTGATTTCACATGTAGTGAATTGAATTTGCTGAAGACTGGTATCTGTGATGCTGAGACCTCAAGAGGAGGCCAAGATGAATCATCTGCTGCAGGCTGAAGATGGATGCAAATATTTTGGCCTTGTCTTTTGTTTGCTTTTACAAATTGCACAGACCAAACTTATATTCCTTGAGTATACTATAGAATTTAAGGGGTAATTTCAAATTACTATCAATCCTACCACATCTTATAAAGAGAAAATAATTGCTTTGGAAGGGGAATCTGGAACATGGAGATGTAGCAACAACAGCGCTGGGTTTGTCAGAGATGATGTCAGGAAGCACTTTCTCACAGAAAGCATAATGGAAATCTGGAAGTTACTGCTCCTAAATCCTGAAAGTTTTACAACTGAGTGACAGAATTTTGCTTGGTCTTACATGATTTGTAATAAAGGATAGAAATGAAATTCTGATGCATATCAGACATAATGTAATTGACTGGTAGATCAGGTTTATGATGTTGAGTAGCCTATTCCTCTTACTATCCTACCCTGGATCTGCTAAACAATCTCAAGTTTCCTGGACAGCTGCCAATATACTTGTCAGAAACCATTAGGTTGAACACAAAACTGTTGATACACATGGTATTTGGTATATATTCCACCCATTTGCATTTTATTAGTAATGTTGCATCAGTGAAAATTAGCTGCCTGAAAACTATACGATATAAACGTGGAATATCAATTAGGTGAAGACATATAAATCCTGACTTTTAATTACTAACAGGTTTTTGGAGGCAGTTATATTAAACTAATTTATTCAGGTTCATGAATTTATTTATTTTTGGGTGTTTATTAACAGAGTGGACTAGATTTTTTTGGACATCCTACTAAGTCCAAGGAACATCTTCGCAAGTAAATAATGACACAACATGATGCTGGAATCACATCTTGTTATCATTACCATGCCCACGTATTTTCTCCAGTTTATACTCATTAAATGTGACTCTTCATGTTCTTATTAATATTATCTTTGTGATATTGATTGTAATCTCCTGTTTCAATGTATCAAAGTTTATTTTTCAATCTTGAGTATCCTTCCCACTCATACGCTAGGTTGGTTGCTTAATTGGCTGAATTTCATGTTGACTTTACAATGTTATCGTCTTCATGTTGTATAAACATGAACTTAGTGTCAGGCTTTCTCTGCACCACTTTGTTGTTTTTTTTGTCAGATGATCAGCAGTTTAGGCCTACCATGGGATCCATGCTTCTCGCAAATAAGAGTATAATTAGTAATTAACTTAAACATCACACCACCTCTTTGTTTGTGAGGTAGTTGTAGAATTGATGCCTTCTTCAAATGGCCAGTTATAAGTAACTGGAAAGTTACCTCTGTAAGTAGTGGCGGCCGTAATATGGGATAAGTTAAAGATACACTTGAAGAAAAATAAGTTAATACTAGACAGTCAACATGGCTTTGTCAAGGATATGTCATGACCAACAAAATTAATTAAGTTCTTTGACAAGATGATGCAGACAACGGATGATAATAGTGCAGTGGACTTACAGAAAGCATTAGATATGTTGCCACATAGCATGTTGGTTAGCAAATTAGAAATGTTTAGGATTGATGGGTCTGGTAGAATGGATTAGAAATTGGCTAAAATTAAACAGAGGGTAGGTATAGACGTGCATTTTTCAGACTGCAGACGAGTTGAAAGTGGTGTTCCCCACGAATCAGTGTCAGAACCCTTGCATTTGCTGATCTGTATACATGATATGGAGATGAGTGTTGAGGGCAAAATATCTAAATTTTCAGATGATAGGAAGCTAGGGAGAACAGTGAATTGTGACTTCAGAGAAGCATTGACAAATTAGCCAAATGGGCAGACACCTGGCAGATGAATTTCAATGTGTAGAAACATGACGGAATGCTTTCTGGTAGAAGAAATATGGAGAGACAATATTTAGGCCCAATGATACAACTTTGAGGGGAGTACAGGAGCAGAGGGGCCTTGAGGTTCATGTGCACATCTGTCTGAATGTGGCCAAGCAAGTTGAAACAGTTGTTAAGAAGGTTTCTAGGATCCTTGGGTTTATAAATGTAGGCAGAGAGCATTAAAGCAAAGAAGTGATGATACACCTCTACAAATGATTGGTCAGACCACAGCTGGAGTATTGTATTCAGTTCTGGCACCTAATTTAAGATGAGATGTTAAAGCCCTAGAGAGAGTGCAAAGGAGATTTACTAGAATGATACCTGGAATGAGGGTCTTTAAATGCAAGAGATTAGAGAAATTAACCTATTCTCCCTGGAACAGAGAAGGTTAAGAGGTGACCTTATTGTCCTTAAGAAGGATATTCTGTTATCACTCATTGTCAGTAACTACACATCACAATTTCAAGATTGTTAGCAGAGAGTTATGTGTGAGATGAGGAGAAAAACTTTTTACTCAAACTTGTTAAGATTTGGAATGTGTTGCCTGGGAGAGTGGTGGAAGCACATACCATAGGGAGTTTCAAAAGAGAGCTGGATATATGTTTGAAAGTGATGAATTTAGAAAGCTACAGAGATCGGGCTGGAAAATGGAACAATCTAGGTAACTCTCTTGGGAGCCGGTCGAATGGCTCCATCTGAACTATAAAATTCTTTTAATCAAGTGTAGTCAGATCTGTTACTCCTTGAGGTCAGATGCAAAGGCAAGCCAAGAACTTCAAACATACAATCTTATTTTTTTTTTGACAGGTGTTAACAATCTTCCCATACTTCCAATATAGCAAGATGAAGCCTATGCTTATTAGTAACCAATTTAGTGTGGCAAAACAAAATCATTCCAGCTTTTCATCAGTGGCCTGATTCAAATATACCACCAAGCCTTCTAGGGATGCCTATACATGCTTTCAGCACTTTCCTTTGATGATACTAAGGTACATAGGTCAATACTGGATGCACCATTTAACCATCCATTTAGGGGAAGGCATTGATGAAGTGGTAATGTAACTGGGGTGGTAATCTCAGGCTAATAAAAAGCAAAAGATAAAGTCACCATAGTTCTATTGGATTGTAGTGCTGCTCTCTCATGGACAGAAATGATTGTTGGTGGTTTAACCCAAGGGTTGCAATGTCTTAGGTGAGGAGGGAGTTTGAAAAGAGAATCCTCATGGTAACCTCAGCCAATGTGGAAATTGAACCCATGCTTTTGGCATTACTTGCATTGCAAACCAAACGTCCAGCCAACTAAGCTAACTGACCCCTATCCAGGCAAATGTACTAGGGACTTGGGTTTCAGTCTCACTATGATAAATCTGAAGTTAAAAGATAGACTTCACAATCTCACAACCTTTAAAATTACATAAATGGGTGCTTGAAATGGCATAGTTTTCAAAAATATGGGCCACTTGTTGGAAAGTAAGATTAATGTAAATAGTTCAATACAGACATGATGGGCCAAAGGGCCTCTTCTGTGCTATATGATTCTATTACTCTATTAATGGTTGTGGTAATGGTAAAAACCTATTTTTTTTTAATGTCAATTGAAGGAAATCTGATGTTTTTATTTGGTTGGCGTAGATATATTTAGACCTACAGCAATGAGACAGATTTTAAAGACCTATGAAAATGACCCATTCATTTCTATCAAAGTGCCAGAATATCCAAAAGAAGTGGAAATGTCTTGACCACCGAGGACTGACCTAGGCAAACCCAGCCCTGTCAACCATGCAAAGTCATCCTTGCTAATGTTGGGAAGGTTGTGCCAAAAGTGGGAAAGCAAAATCTGATATCGTCAACAACAACAGAAATTGCCAGAAAAGCTCGGCAGGTCTGGCAGCATCTGTGGAGAGAAATTAGAATTAAATTTTCAGGTTGAGTAACCCTTCCTCAGAACCTGATATAGTTGAAGTCTTTTTATCATTCCTTACCGACAAGTTCCCAGACCAACCATAACCATCCCTGAATATATCATGTCCTACCAGCATGAGAGTGGAAGCACAGTTCTACACAGTAGGAAGGGAGTTTCCCTGGGAGTCTTTGACATTGACTCTGAACCCCACCTGGTTCAATTGCATTTAGTCAAACATGGGTAAGGAAACTTCCTGATTACAAACAACTTCCTGTCCTCAGCTGATGACTTTGTACTCCTCCATATTGAGAACAATATTGAAAAGTGCAGGAAGCAGTGTGAGTGGCAAGGAGACAGCATATACTTCAGGTGGGGGATTTAAATGTGCATTTTCAAGACTTACTTGCAGCACAACTACTGACCAAGCTAAAGGACATTACTGCTAGACTGGGTCTATAGCAGTTGGTGTTGTCACCAGTGCAAATGCATCAGTTCATGACGGTATTCATAGCAGTGACAAGCACACAATGTTTGTGGAGATGAACTGCAATTTTCGCATTGAGGATACTATCTATCGTGTAGTACTACACCATGTTAAATAAGATTCATTTTGAATAGATCTAGCAATTTAAAAATGAGGATTCAGGAGTTGCTGGGGGTGAGCAGCTACAGATCTATATTCAACCATATTCTGTAATCTCATGGTATTTTTCCCACTCCTTGTCCTTGCAACATTTAAACCAGAACATGAGTATTCCTGGAATTTTGTTTTCAAAGTTACAATTTTAATATTCAACACAGATATTTTACCACAGCCTCCATTAAGGACATTGGCCTGAATAATGTGCATTTTGTCTATGTTATGCTTGCATGACATTTTGAACATGTAATTCCTGGTTTCTGAGAGAATTTTTTTCTACCTTTTCTCTTTCCCGAAGTCACTTCCCACCATCTTGTGAATTTTTTGGCTACATGTCAATTACAGGCCTGATGTAGGATTTACCCAAGCACACTCAACCCTAATTTGTTCCATTGTATGAATAGGGAGCAAACACATTATACAGTGGGTGCCATCTGGCTACATTATTCATGTTCTGCTTTCCTGACACTTGAAAGAGATGGCCACAACAAAGTAAATGTCTTATTCTTTGCTCTACATATAATCACATTGTCTGGGAGATTTAACAGATAAAGTGAAAAGTTGAATGGACATATTGGTGGAAAGAGCACAGAACATGTCAGAATACCTGAACATGTTTAAACATGAGATCAACTATTAATGCTACAATATAGGAGAGCATTCATCTCAAAGTGTAGAATCAGCACACAATAGATAGAACTTAGTGATCCAACCACCAAAGCATCAGATCAGCAGTCCTGCCACTTCCATTTGTGATCCCTAGTGGAAGCTAAGTAACTAACAGAAGGAGGAGAGTCAACAAATATCCCTATCCACAATGATGGAGGAGCCCCTATCAAAAGACAAGGCTGAATTATTTGTAACCATCTTCAGTCAGAGATACCAAGTGGATGATCAATTGTGGCTTCTTCTTGAGGCTCCCAGTTTTACAGAACTTTTGGTGTTTGGCTGGATGCCATGAGACTCATTGATCCAGAGTCAAGTTTGAGGATGCCTAGTGCAATTCCCTCCTGATTGGAGGCCGATTGTGTGTACACTGGCTCCCGAAAGAGCCACCCACCTAGTTCCATTGTCCAGCTCTGTCTCTGTAGCTTTCTAAATTCATCGCTTTCAAATATATATCCAGCTCTCTTTTGAAGCTTCCTTTGGAATCCATCATCATCAATCTTCCATCACCATCACTCCGTGCATTCCAAATCCTAAAAATTCTCTGAACAAAATACTTTACCCTCATCTCATTCCTAGTTCTGTGCCAACAATTTTGAATTGTAACCCCTAGTTAATAGCATACCAACTACTGGAAACAGAATATCCTCCCAAACCCTGTCAAAATTGTTGACAACATTTTAAACACCTCAAAAAGCTCACCTCTTAATCTTCTCTGCTCCAAAGACAATAAGCCCAATCTCTCAAATCTTTCCTTGTAACTAAAGTCCCTCATTCCTGGTATTATTCCAGTCAATCTCCTTTACACTCTCTCCAGGGCCTTAAGATACTTCCTAAATAAGGTGCCCAGAACTGAATACTCCAAAGATGGTCTGACCAATGATTTGAAGAGATATAGCATCACTTCCTTGCTTTTATACTCTATACTTCTATTTATAAACTCTAAGAATCCAATGAGCCTTCTTAACAACTGTTTCATCTTCTCTGGCCACCTTCAAAGAATTATACACATGAACTCTGAGGTCCCTCTGTGTCTGTACTTTCCTCTAAGATGTAGCATTGAGCTTGTATTGTCTCTCCATGCTTCTTCTACCAGAATGCAGAAACTCTCATTTCTCTGCATTGAAATTAATCCACCATGTGAAGCTCATTTGGCTAACTTGTGAATGACTCTTGGAAGTCACTCAGCAACATCCTCACAGTTCACTGCTCTCCCGAGCTTCGCATCATCTGCAAATTTAACCAGTATACTCTGAACACTCATTTCCAAATCATTTATATAAATCAGAAAAATCAAGGATTCTGACATGAATTTCTGGGGAACGCAACATTCAACTCATTTCCAATCTGAGATATGCCCATCTATACCCCTCCTCTGTTTCCTATCTTTTAGCCAACATCTAATCCATGCTGCCAAGGACCCATCAATCCTACACATTTCTAATTTGCTAACCAATCTGCCATGTGACATCATATCAAATGCTTTCTGGTTAGTAAAAGGAGGTTTTTGCAGGATCAACAGTGTTATGTTTGCCAATGTTGTTTCCGGTACTTTTTTTGATGGCAGGTGACCCATTAGTTTCATTCCATTTTTGAGACTTTCCAATGGTTGATACAACTAAATGGCTTGCTAAGCCATTTTGGAGGTAAATTAAGAGGCAACCACATTGCTTTCCATCTGAAGTCACATGTAGGCCAGACAAGGAAAGTATGGCAGCTCCTTTCCCTAAAAGACATTAATAAACCAGATGGGGGTTTTATCACAAATCAACAATGGTTTCATTTTTAATTCTAGAGCCTAATGGTAAGCATGAAACCATTGATCAATAATTGTTTGCTGTTAACTCCATGAGTTCTCATTTTTGTAAACAACCTCTAAGGGGAAGATTTTTAAAGACCTTCTGCAAATTTATTAGTCACCCTTTCTTAACTGAATAATGTATGTATCATTGGTCAAACAGTGACTGATATTTTTAATTGTAAATCAGCAGTTTACGTATGATCTAATCTCATGCCAAACCTAGTTTGTCTTCTGGTCAGGCAGAATCATTGAGCTACAGTGGTCATATTGGCCTTGAATCTGATTTGTTATAATGAGTATAGTTTTATCATTCATTTTAAGAGAATGACAAAACTTCTATTCAAAGTCCGCAATGTAGAAAAATCTGTTGTGTTGAATAATAATCCTTAAAAACGATGGGCACTTTTTTTCTGAGTTTCTTTCTCTGTGCTATCATATCTACTGCGGAGAGGAGCTTTCACTGACAGTGACATAATGCAGTGATTGTGAGGAGTTTCACCCTCAGTGTTAATCTTATGGCAATGGCTAACTATGTTAAAGTCATTATTTAAATGCAATTTATTATATGATTGAATCCAAAATTATATGTGCCAAAAGCAAAATATTACAGATATGCCTGAAATAAAAGCAGAAATAAAATGATTCAGCAGGTTTAGCACCAGCTGTGGAGAGAGAAAAACAGGGCACAGTTTAATCCAGTTAATGGGGTTCTCATCTCTGGTGGCTGGAGAGTTGCTGAGAGGCCCATGTATAGGGTAGGCGATGGCCTAGTGGGATTACCGCGAGACTATTAATCCAGAAACCCAGCTGATGTTCTGGGTTCGAATCCCACCACGGCAGATGGTGGAATTGGAATTCAAAAAAAGAAGTCTGGAATTAAGAATCTACTGATCACCGTGAAATCATTGCCGATTGTCAGAAAAACACATCTGGTTCACTGATGTCCTTCAGGGGAGGAAATACATGTGACTTCAGACCCAGTGCAATGTGGTTGACTCTGGACTGCCCTCTGAAATGGCCTAGCAAGCCACTCAGATGTACCAATTGCTACAAAGACTCAAAGAAATGAAGCTGGATGGATCACCTGGCATTGACCTAGGCACCGCAAAAGACAACAGTAGAAACAGCCCTGTCGACCGTGCAAAGTCCTCTTCATTAACATCTGGGGGTTAGTGCAAAGTTGGGAGAGCTGTCTCATAGACTAGTCAAGCAACAGCCTGACAGTCATACTCACAGAATCATGCCTTACAATGTCCCAGACACCACCATCCTTGGATAGGTCCTGTCTCATCGGAAGGACTAGACCCAGCAGAGGGGGTGGCTCAGTGGTATATAGTCAGGAGGTTGTTGCTCTAGGAGGTCTCAGCGTTGATCCCAGACCTCATGAAGTCTCATGGGCAAGGAAATCTCCTGCTGATTACCACGTTCCGTCCTCCATGAGCTGATGAATCAGTACTTCTCAATGTTGATCAACACTGAGAGGAAACACTGAGGATGCCATGGGCTCAAAATATACTCTGGGTGGGAGATTTCAATGTCCACCACCAAGAGTGAATCAGCAGCAGTACTACTGATTAAGCTGATCGGGTCCTAAGGGACATAGTTGCTAGACTGGGTCTGCGGCAGGTGCTGAGGGAACCAACAAGAGGAAAAAGCATACTTGATCTCATCCTTACAAATCTGCCAGCTGCATTTGCGTCTGTCCATGGCAGTATCGGTAAGAGTGGCCATCGCACAGTCCTTGTAGAGACAAAGTCCCGCCTTCATATTAAGAATAACTTCCATCGTGTTGTGCGGCACTATCACCGTGCTAAATGGGACAGACTTCGCACAGATCTAGCAACTCAAGACTGGGCATCCACGAGGCACTGTGGGCCATCAACAGCAGCAGAATTGCACTCCAACACAATCTGTAACCTATGGCACAGCATATCTCCCACTCAACCATTAACATCATGCCAGGGGATCAATCCCTGGTTCAATGAAGAGTGCAGGAAGTCATGTCAGCAGCAGCACCGGGCATACCTGAAGATGAGGTCTCAACCTGGTGACGCCACCAAACAGGACTACTAGCACGCCAAACAGCGAAAGCAGCAAGTGATAGACAGAGCTAAATGATCCCACAACCAACAGATCAGATCTAAGCTCTGCAGTCCTGCCATATTCGGTCGTGAATGGTGGTGGACGATTAAACAACTCACTGGAGGAGGAGACTCCACAAATATCCCAATCCTCAATGATGGAAGAGCCCAGCACTTCAGTGCATTCGCAGCAATCTTCAGCCAGACGTGCCAAGTAGATGATCCATCTCCGCATCCTCCAGTGGTCCCCAGCATTACAGATACCAGTCTTCAGCCAATTCCATTCACTCCACATGTTATCAAGAAACGGTTGGAGACACTGGATACTGCAAAGGCTACCAGCCCTGACAACATTCCTTCAATAGTACTGAAGACTTGTGCTCCAGAACTTGCCGCTCCTCCAGCCAAGCTGTTCCAATACAGTTACAACACTGGTATCTACCCAACATTGTGGAAAATTACCCAAGTATGTCCTGTACACAAAAAGCAGGACAAATCCAATCAAGCCAATTACCACCCCATCAGTCTACTTTCGATCGTTAGTAAAGTGATGGAAGATGTCATCAACAGTGCTATCATGCAGCACCTGCTCAGAAATAACCTGCTCAGTGATGCCCAGTCTGGGTTCCGCCAGGGCCACTAAACCCTGATCTCATTGCAGCTTTGGTTCAAACATGGACAAAAGAGCTGAATTCCAGAGGTGAGGTGAGAGTGACCGCCCTTGATAACAAGGCTGCATTCAACCGAGTGTGGCATCAAGGAGCCCTGGCAAAACTGGAATCAATGGGTATCAGGGGGCAAATACTCCGATGGTTGGAGTCATACCAGACGCATACGAAGATGGTTGTGGTTGTAGGAGGTCAATCATCTCAGCTCCAGGACATCTCTGCAGGAGTTCCTCAAAGTAGTGTCCTAGGCCCACCATCTTCAACTGCTTCATCAATGATCTTCCCTCCATTATAAGATCAGAAGTGGGCTGTTCACCAATGATTGCACAGTGTTCAGCACCATTTGTGACTCCTCAGATGCTGAAGCAGTCCATGTTTACATGCAGCAAGATCTGGACAATACCTGGGCTTGGGCTGACAAGTGGCAAGTGACATTCGTGCTACACAAATGCCAGGCTATGACAATCACCAATAAGAGACAATTTAACCACTGCCCCTTGACATTCAATGGTGTTACCATCACTGAATCCCCCACTATCAACATCCTGGGTTTACCATTGACCAGAAACTCAACTGGCCTCCCCACATTAACACAGTGGCTACAAGAGCAGGCCAGAAGCTGGGAATACTGTGGCGAGTAACTCGATTCCTTACTCCTCAAAGCCTGCTCACCATCTACAAGGCACAAGTCAGGAGTGTGATGGAATACTCCCCACTTGCCTGGATGAGTGCAGCCTCAACAACACTCAAGAAGCTTGACACCATCCAGGACAAAGCAGCTGGCATGATTGGCACTACATTCGCAAACATTCACTCCCTCCACCACCGATACTCAGTAGCAGCAATGTGTACTATCTACAAGATGCACTGCAGAAATTCACCAAACATCCTCAGACAGCACCTTTCAAACCCACGACTACTTCCATCTAGAAGGACAAGGGCAGCAGACATATAGGAACACCACCACCTCCAAGTTCCCCTCCAAGTCACTCACCATCCTGACTTGAAAATATATCACTGGTCCTTCACTGTCGCTGGGTCAAAATGCTGGAATTGCCTCCCTAATAGCATTGTGGGTCAACCTACAGCAGGATGACTGCAGCAGTTCGAGAAGGCAGCTCACCACCACCTTCTCAAGGGCGACTAGGTTCAGGCAAGAAATGCTGGCTGGCCAGCCAGCGACTCCCACATCCCACAAAAGAATAGAAAAATAAATGTGACCTCTACTGGGGAAGTCCATTTATTAAGTATATATCAACACTTAACTGACCAGCAATGGGCCTTCCCCTGGATATAGGTGATGGGGAAAGGACATGACCCTCCTAATCCTCCATCTCCCTGAGTGATGCAGAGCAATCAGTAGCTTGCGACTCTCTATTACCCATCAATGCCGTCGGGAGCAGTGCCAGTCACCAACAATGCACTCATCAGAGCTCTGAAGGGCTGAGGCCACAGATGAGTGAGGGCACGGTGGGGGTGTGGATCACGGGGAAGGTGTCACTGGCTGTGAGTTGAGGGGAGTCAGTAGAAAGGACAACCAAGAAGAAAGAAAGTAGAACATGTGAATGACACGTACTGGTCTGACACCTTGTATACTTTCACAAGTGGATAAGATGGTTATAAGAGGGCATATAGCTTGCTTGCCTTCATCGATCAGGACACAGAGTATAAAAGTTGGCAAGTCATATTGCAGCTGTTTAGAGTTTTACTTAAGCCACATTTGGAATATTGTGTACAGTTCTGGTTGCCACACTCCCAGAAGGATATGGAGGCTTTGGAAAGGGTATGGAAACAATTAACCAAGATCTTGTCTAGTTTGGAGCCTGCTATTTATGAGAAGAGATTGGACAATCTTGGTTTGTTTTCACTCGCGTGTCAAAGAATAAGAGGTAACCTGAGAAATTTATAAACTTATAAGAGGCATGGATAGAACGGATAGTCAGGGTCTTTTTCCCAGGGTGGAAATGTTAATTACTAGATTTAAGGTAGAAGGGTATAAGTTTAAAGGAGTTGTGAGAAGCAAGTTTTTTTACATACAAGATGGTAAGTGCTTAGAAGGTGCTACCAGAGGAGACGGTGGAGGTGGATACAATAACAACATTTAAGAGGCATCTTGATAAAAAGGGGAATAGGCAGGGAATAGACTGAACAAAAACAAAGTTGCTGGAAAAGCTCAGCAGGTCTGGCAGCATCTGTGGAGGAGAAAACAGAGTTAACGTTTCGGGTCCAGTGACCCTTCCTCCACAGATGCTGCCAGACCTGCTGAGCTTTTCCAGCAACTCTGTTTTTGTTCCTGATTTACAGCATCCGCAGTTCTTTTGGTTTTTATTTAGGGAATAGACTGATATGGATCATGTAGAGGCAAAAGGTTTTTAGTTTAGAAAGGCATCATGCGTCGGTGCACTCTTGGTGGGTAGAATAGCCTCTTCCTGTGTTGTACTGTCCTTTGTACTTCAAAATGGAGCTCCAGTATGGCCAGTGCATTGGTAAATTAGTCATTTCTGTCCCCTCATCTCAACTTTACCGGTGCACTGATCCAAACTTTTCCCTTCAGATGTGATACAAAGTAAAACTTGCTTGTGCAGTTGCAGAAAACTGCAAATTCTTTATGAATGATTTAAACAAGAGTTGAACAGGCACTTTTAGAGGATATGAATTCTTACAGCAACATACAAACTGAATGAGTCAAATGGCCTCCTGTGGTGTTCAATTCCATGATTTTACAATAATCACCAATATTTTATTTATTAATTCTGTCAACGGATTTTTTTCACATCTACTTTTTCAATAAAATTATCAAAAAGTGGAAGAAATAACAATGAGCTTTTAAATATTTTTATCTTGCATTTATGATTAAATTGCAAGTGTTTTTGAAGAAGATGGATAATATTTTACAGAATTTGCATCACATGATCAAGTTCACTAAAGAACATTCCAAAGGGCACAGAAGTTGAAAGTAAATGCACAATAACAGAATTTTTGCAATTGAAGGTCATCAAGATTAGTTGTAGATTTGAACAAATATTTATGTGCAAAGGTCTGAGCCACTTAGATTTATGCGATCACAAAAAAATTCACAACCATCTCTACTATTCCAGCACTTATCATATAAAATAAAATATCCAGAGTCATTTTTCATGTGGTGAAGGAAGATCTTATGCAAGGAGAAAAGGGGAAAAATTCAGGGAAATTATATCAAGGTAGCCAAACAGAAAGTCATTTTGGATATTCCCGCAAGCAAGGATTGAGGAATGAAGGCTAAGTGGTTTTAGCAGCTACAATGCATTTGGTGTCTTTATATACCAAACAAGTGGTAATCCCTTCTGATTCACTTCCTTTCATAAATCTGTTGAGAATCAGGAAGAGCCTTTTTATTTATATTGCTATACAGCATTTTCCTTACTCATGTCCAATTATCTCCTTCTTTCCAATATTTAACTGCAGGGTATGGGGAAAGAATAGAGGTGGTATAATGTGGAACCACTCAAGGATCCTAATTTTGACAAAAGCCACTTTTGAGCTTCTTTACGTTGCCCTCCTTACAGTGGCTCATCACTCCCAAAATATTATATTAATTTTGTTAAAAAGCACTGATATTCGTCAATCAATACAAATGCCTTCTCCCCAATACTAATGTAGAGACACGTTGAGACTGATAGTCTTTGCCTCATTGCATGTTTTCTCCTTTCAGTTTGATAGTTAATCCTCTTCTGAGTATCCTTCTTCCTTACCAGGATGTATCTTTGTTATAAGTCATGAACAATTTTTGAAATGTCTGACATTGTTCATCAATCATCCTTTTTGATCCTGCAAACTCTTCCCTTATTCCTTCATAATTACCCTTATTTATGACTAACAGTTGTTTCCAACCCACGTACCTCACTCTCAAAATGAATGCTATATTCTACCATATTTTAGTCAAATTTAATATTGGATATTTACTCTGAGATCATTTGTTGAACACACCTTACTACACATTACCAAATCGATCTCAAGTTGCGTCCAAAACATATTGTTCTAGGAAGCTGTCCCAAATACACTCTATGAATTTTTCTTCATAGTTACCTCTGCCAATTTGATTTTCCTAATCTGCATGAAGATTAAGGTCAACCATGATTAATATACTCCCTTTTATAAGCATCCTCATTATCTCCTGATTTATTTTCTGTACTACAAAATGGTTATTGTTTGAGGTATTTCTGTCATCTTCCTTATCTTCCTCATGTTTCCTCCCTGAAGAATCATATCTAAGCTATTCAAGCTGGTCTGAATCATTAGGGACCGTTTTACATTAATGCTAACTCTAGGTACACATGCAGTGTGTAAATCACTCAGTGATTAAGAAGGGATTTAAGACAAGCTAATTGAAAAAGTGACTGGCGGGCATTGTGGGTGTTGTGGTGAATTATGTATCTGCATGATGATATTTTACTTTAAATAAAGTAGGTTTTAAACAATCATTTGATCCAACTAAACTTAAGAATTGCTGCAAAAAGACATTTCAATGAATCTTTTTGTCCTGCATTCATCAGGACATTTTTCAGAAATATAAATTTGAGGGGAAAAAAAGCATTTATACAGCATGAGATGAGTCATCGGAGCATCGGAACAAGATACACCATTCAACATGTCGAGCCTGCACTATCAAACATTATGATCATTGTTGATGAATCACTTCAATACCTTTTAGCACCACATCTACATAACCCTGTACACCATTGATAGTCAGAAATCTATCAGTCTCTACTTTCAACACACTCATTGACTGATTCTTCACAGCCATCTCTGGTAGAGACTTTCAAAGGTTTACAACAGTGAGTTAAAAAAAATTCCTCATCTCACACCTAAATAGCATCCAGCTTATAGTTAAATTGAGTCCTTTAGTTCTAGACTCCCAAACCAGGGAAGCATCTTAAATTCACCATCACATGCAGTATGAATGTTGATTTTCCCCTCGTATTTATAGTCTTGTGAAATATCCTGATGAGCGCAAGCTGAAAACACTCAGCAAAATGTACCTTTATTTCAGAAACAGTGCATTTCCTTTAGAGTTTTGATATTCGTTCAGTGCCCCTTTTAGATTTTTGCATTAGTTTTGTTTAATTTCTTCAATTCAAACTAGTAGATTGAAAAGGCGATTGTAATGTTTAACAGTAATGAAGCAAATGCAGGATATTCATGGAATAAATATTTCAGGAACTAGGTAGTGTAGTGGCTTTCAAGAGGTGTATTTTCTCCGGGTTTTCTTTTAATGAAGAAAGGTTGAGACAGAGGTGCCGAACAGTCTGCTCCAAAGCCAATAATGTAACAGCTTGTGGGGCCTTTGGTTTTTTTTTAAAGTTAGAACAATAGAGGCAGCCTGAATGGATGGGGTCAAGCTCCCACAAAAACAGGCCTTTTGTTCAGTTTTAGCGTTCAGTAGCAGTTGCTGGAGTCTTGAAGCTGGATGTGGAAGCTCTTATTCCTCTCTCTGTTACAGCTAACAGCTGGCATTCTCTTCTTGCTGCTAGAATTGCATGTGAGACAATCTATTTTACTTGATTTGCCTTTGCCAAGAGTGTGTTTATAGGATGTTACTATGTTTGAATAGTTATTTAGTAATTGTTAATGTACATTATTTTGGTAAGTATTTCAATAGAGTTACAGTTAAGCCTTTTCTTTCATTTTTATTTTGTTTGCATTTTATTTATCATAGCATACGACAAGCGTGTTTTGTGTCAAGCCTGGTAGTTTGTCCAAACGAATTGCATCTGGAACATCTTACACTGTAAAATAAGAAAAAGTTAGTCTAGATTATCTTCTTGATATATTTTGAGGGTGGTTCGTCTGCTCCATAACAGTAGATACATTTACAAGAAAAAGCTAATGAAGCATGAATGATCAAAGAAGCAAATGTTAAGATAAAAAGTATTTTTTAAATTCCAAAATTCTAAAAAAGCAGAGATGAAGTTCACTTAGAGATACGGTTTCAAACCTGTCCGAGATGCAAAGTTCAAACTGTGCTGAACTTAAACTTGCCTCAATCTGATTTGAAGTTTCATATTTGTGATACGCATTTGAATGGCAGAAATGAGGCATATGTACACAACAAATAGTTATAAATTGAAAATAGTTAAAGGGGAAAAAAGGAATATTTCAAAGTTACAATCCTAAAACCATTATATGTAAACATTTTGTTAGATATCTGAGAATTCTTAAAATTCTAGATAAGTTCCCTTAGTATAAATTGAAGACTAATATATGAATATGTCAGTGTGTAGTTAGGAAGGGGTTGGACTCAACGCATCAAAGGAATACGATAAGAATTCCTATAAGTTGGAATTCCTGGCAGTGGACTGATGTTAACATCAGGATACAAAATGAAATTTTGCGAAAATATCTAAAGAAAGAGTAAGAGTGCAAAACTGTCTGTAAAACTGTGCTCAATGGCAAGGAGCATTGAACAGTCCAGCTCCAATGAGGATGAGAAACTTGCATCTGAAACAAGTGGGTTAAACTTTAATTACAAAGTACTTGGTTTTCTACAGCACTTAAAGCACATCCTGCCCATTGTGAAATGGATGATTAGCTGTAAAACCTATCAGGTTGTAACAATGACTGATAGTTTTCATTGCAGCACAAGCAGCTGCCATCAAAAGCTTGAATGCTATATTGGAATCACTGTTTAAAGACACTTCCATATTGTAGCAACAGTCCATCAACCTGTTTCGTCAAATTGTTCTCCCAAAGAATCGGTTGGGTTGTTGAAGCACTGTCCTCGAGAGTGGTAATGGCTCCCAGGAGCACAGACCTATTATTTCTCATAGGATAAGGGCATTTCTGATCCTACTTCTTCTATGCTGCCATTGCTCTTCCAGCTGGCCATGAGCCAGCCCTCTAATGTCCATCCAGTGGGCCAATTTCGGTTTTCAAAAATATTTAACTAGACAGTAATAGGTTTTACAAACAAATGAAAAGAAATTGAGTCACTAATTTGAGTGTAAAGCCCTTCAGAGAAAGTGAATAGAGATTCCATTATGAAAAGCAAGAAGATGACAGACTTCATCATAGCTGACATGAAAAATATCTAAACAGTAAAAAATTAAAGATAAAAGGGAAGGAGAAATCTAAATCTAAGAAGTAGGATCTAACTAGTGGAATAGATAAAGGGGGATGCGTGGGTGTTGTGCATTTGGATTTCAAGACAGCTTTTGGGGCAGCAAGGTGGCTCAGTGGTTAGCAGTGCTGTCTCATGGCACCAGGGACCCGGGTTCGATTCCACCCTCTGGCAACTGTGTGTGAGTTTGCACATTCCCCCTGTGTCTACATGGGTTTCCTCCCACAGTTCAAAAATGTGCAGGCTAGGTGGATTGGTCATGGAAAAATGCCCATAGTGTTGAGGGATGTGTAGACTAGGCAGATAATAGGGGGATGGGTCTGGATGGGATGCTCTGAGAGTCAGTGTGGACTTGTTGGGCCAAAGGGCCTTTTTCCACACTGTTGGGATTCTATGATTCACTGGGGAAAACTAATGACATTAATAGCTGGCTGATCCATTGAATTTGATGGGCAACTTTCCACAGTTTTGAAAGAAGAGGATTCAGAAGTTAACGTTGTAACCTTTCATAGGTCAAAACAATGGCACTTTTAAAAAGTAGGAAATCAGACAAAGGCAGTGGCAGTGACCACATGGGAAGTGATTTAAATGAAGAAAGAAACCTACAGTGTTGTGTGACCCAGCACTGAATCTGCACAGCTACTGCCCCTGCTGTTTGACTTCAAAGATTACCTGGGCATAGAAGCTCATCCAAGAAAAATTAACAAACAACAAAATTTACAGCTGACCTTGGAGAAACCTGTGTCAGAGAGCTTACAGCAAGAGAGCAGCTAAATGGCTTTTTAAAGTGCAACCTTTTGTTTATTTCATAAAGCTACAACAGTGTGTAGAGTGGAGACGGTAGGAACTGCAGATGCTGGAGAATCCGAGACAACAAGGTGCAGGGCTGGATGAACACAGCAGGCCAAGCAGCATCATAGGAGCAGAAAGGCTGACGTTTCGGGCCTAGACCCTTCATCAGAAATGGGGGAGGG
>NC_063332.1:138527610-138546175 GCF_021869965.1 Rhincodon typus | reverse complement strand
CTGTGTTCATCCAGCCCTGCACCTTGTTGTCTCAGTGTGTAGAGTGGGTTCTTTTTTATTTATATGCTTTATTGAAATCTGTCTCTTGATTAAACTTGAAAAAATATAAAACATAGGTACTAAGTTAGCCTGGAGTAGTGTTTTTAGCGCAGTATAACTGTACTATTTTCTAGGTCTGCAGACAGTTAAGGTGCAAAAATGAACTTTAGTAGAGTCATGTGCTCTTCCTGTTGGATGTGGGAGATTAGAGAGAGTTTCCATGTTAATGATGATTATGTCTGCAGGAAAGTGTTTGATTGAGACTCCTTTGAGATTGCATGGATTGGTTGGAGCAGCAGTTAGAGACAATGAGGAGTTTACAGAAGCTGGGGGTATGATGGATGGCAGCTGCAGGAAGGAAGAAAAACCACTGATACTGATACAGTAAGCAGATGGGTTACTGCAGGGAAAGATCGAGAAGGAGGCAGGTAATGCAGGAGTCTCCTGTGGCTATCCCCACAAACAAATATGCTGGTTTGGAAAATGTAGGGGGTGATGAACTGTCAGGGGAATGTACCACAGACAGCTAGGCTTCTAGTACTGAGACTGGCTGTAATGGTACAAAGGGTAGGTCAGGTTCCAAGCGATTGATTGTGATCAGGTACTCACTAGTCAGAGGCACAGACAGACGTTTCTGAGTTTGACAGTAAGAATTCAGAATGGTGTGTTGCCTTCCTGGCGCCAGGATCAAGGATGTCCCAGAGAAAGTGCAGAATAATCTCAAAGGGAACAGGGACCAGCAGGAGGTCGTTGTATATGTTGGAACTAACGAATCGGAAGAAAAAGGATGAGGTTCTGAAGAAAAAAATATAGGAAGTTAGGCAGGAATTTATAAAGGAGGTCCTTGAGGACAGTAATATCTGGATTTCTCCATGTCCCATGAGCTAGTGAGGTTAAGAAAAGGAGGATGGAGAAGATGAATGCTTGGGCTGAGGAGCTGGTGCAGGGGAGAAGGATTCATGTTTTTGGATCATTGGAATGTCTTCTGCGGTAGAAGTAACATGTATAAGAAGGATGGATTGCACTTGAATTGGAAGGGGGACTAATAAACTGGTGGGGAGATTTGCTAGAGCTACTCAGGAAGATTTAAACTAGTAATGGAGATAGTGAGGAAAGAATCAGTCTGAGACTGGTATAGTTGGGGAAAGGAACAAATCAAATCATCAGGGCAGGCAGGAACAAAGCAGAGAATGAGGTAGGACTGATAAATTAAACTGCATTTATTTCAATGCAATAGGCCTAACAGGTAAAGCAAGGCAGTTAAACTCAGGGCATGGTTGGGAACATGGGACTGAGATATCAAAGCAATTACAGAGATGTGGCTCAGGGATGGACAGGACTGGCAGTTTAATGTTCTAGGGTGTTGATGCTATAGGAAGGATAGATAGGCGAGCAACCAAGGAGGAGGAGTGGCATTTTTGATTAGCGATAACAATACAGCTTAGGGAGGATATTCCTGGGAATACATTCAGGGAAGTTATTTGGGTGGAACTGAGAAATGAAAAAGGGATGATCGTCTTGTTGGGATTGTACTATAGATCCCCCAATAGTAGGTGGGAAATTGAGAAACAAACTTGTAAGGAGATCGCAGCTATCTGTAAGAATAATAGGTGCTTATGGCAGAGGATTTTAACTTTCCAAACATAGACTGGGATTACCAAAGTGTTAAAGGCTTTGATCGAGAGGAATTTGTTAAGAGTGTACAAGAAAATTTTCTGATTCAGTAATGTTTGTACCTACTAGAGAAGGTGCAAAATGTGACCTACTCTTGGGAAATAAGGCAGGGCAGGTGACTGAGGTGTCAGTGGGGGCTCACTTTGGAGCCAGTGACCATAATTCTATTAGTTTTTAAGAAGTGATGGGAAAGGATAGACCAAATCTAAAAATTAAAGTTCTGAATTGGAGGGAGGCCAATTTTGACGATATTAGGCAAGAACGCTCAAAAGTTGATTGAGGCTGGACGTTTGCAGATAAAGGGACAGCTGGAAAGTGGTAAGCCTTCAAAAATGAGATAACCAGACCCCAGAGACAGTATGTTCCTGTTAGAGTGCAGGGCAAATCTGGTAGGTGTAGGTAATGCTGGATGACTAGAGAAATTGAGGTTTTGGTCAAGAAAAGAAAAGGAAGCATATGTCAGGTCTGGACAGCAGAGATCGAGTGAATCCTGAGAAGATTAAAAAGGCTGTAGAAGTATATTTGAGAGGGAAATCAGGAGGGCAAAAAGAAAATTGAAAGGAATTTTATAAATACATTAATGACAAAAGGGTAACTCAGGAGAGAATAGGGCCTCTTGAAGATCAGAAGGGCCACCTATGCATGGAACCACATGAGATGAGGGAGATACTAAATGAGTATTTTGCATCAGTGTTTACTGTGGAGAAGGATATGGAAGATATAGAATGTGGGGAAATAGATAGCGACATCTTGAAAAATGTTCATATTACAGAGGAGGAGGTGCTGTATGTTTTAAAATGCATAAAGGTGGATAAATCCCCACAACCTGATCAGATGTACCCTCGAACTCTGTGGGAAGCTAGGGAAGTGATTGCTGCGCCCCTTGCTGAAATATTTGTATCATCAAAAGCCACAGATAAGGTGCCAGAAGACTGGAGGTTGGCAAACATGGTGCCACGATTTAAGAAAGGTGGCAAGGAAAAGCTAGGGAATTATAGACCAGTGAGCCTGACATCAGTGGTGGGCAAGTCGTTGTTGAGGGGAATCCTGAGGTATAGGATTTACATGTATTTGGAAAAGCAAGGACTGATTAGGAGCAGTCAACATGGCTTTGTGCGTGGGAATTCATGTGTCACTAACTTGATTGAGGTTTTTGAAGAAGTAACGAAGAGGATTGATGAGGGCGGAGTGGTGGATGTGATCTATTTGGGCTTCAGTAAGGTGTTTGACAAAGTTTCTCACGGTCGACTGGTTAGCAAGGTTAGATCATATAGAATACAGGGAGAACTAGCCATTTGGATATAGACCTGGCTGGAATGTAGAAGACAGGGTGGTGGTGGACAGTTGCTTTTCTGACTGGAGGTCTGTGACCAGCAGTGTGCCACAAGGATTGGTGATGAGTCCACTGCTTTGCATCATTATGATTTGGATGTGAATATGGGAGATATGGTTAGTAAGTTTACAGATGACACCAAAATTGGAGGTATAGTGGACAGTGAAAAAGCTTACCTCAGAGTACATCGGGATCTTGATCAGATGGGCCAATGGGACAAAGAGTGGCAGATGGAGTTTTAATTTAAATAAATGTCAAGTGCTGCAGTTTGGAAAGGCAAATCAGGACAGGACTTATACACTTAATGGTAAGGTCCTCGGGAGTGCTGCTGAACAAAGAGACCTTGGAGTGTAGGTTCAAAGTTTCTTAAAAGCAAAGTCCCAGGTAGATAGGATAATGAAGAAGGCATTTGGTATGCTCACTTTTATTGGGCAGTACATTGAGTATAGGAGTTGGAGGTCATATTGTGGCTGTACAGGATATTGGTTAGGCCACCTTTGGAATACTGCATGCAATTCTGGTCTCCCTGTTGTAGGAAGGATGTTGTGGAACTTGAAAGTGTTTAGAAAAGATTTACAAGGATTTTGCCAAGGTTGCAGTGCTTGATTGCTAGGGAAAGGCTGAATAGGCTGGGGCTATTTTCCCTGGAGTGTTGAAGGCTGAGGGTTGACCTTGTAGAGGTTTATAAAATCTTGAGGGGCATGGATAAGGTAAATAGATAGATCTTTTCCCTCGGGTAGTGAAGTCTAAAACCAGAGGGCATAGGTTTTAGGTGAAAGGGGAAAGCTTTAAAAGAGACCTAAGGCACAACTTTTTCACGCAGAGGGTGGTGTGTATATGGAATGAGCTGCCAGAGGAAGTGGTGGAGGCTGGTACAATTACAACATTTAAAAGGTATCTGGATGGGTATATGAATAGGAAGGGTTTAGAGGGTTATGGGCCAAATGCTGGCAAATAGAACTAGATTTATCTAGGATATGTGGTCAGCATGGACGATTTGGACCAAAGAGTGTGGTTCGGTGTTGTATGACCATCTCTATGACTCTATGAATCTATTTGGAAGAATGCAAATGCAACAATTCTTTTCATGAAAGGAAAAAATAGAAAACAGGAAAGAGTGAGTGAGTTAGTCTAATATCTGACATTGGGAAATGCTAAAGTCCATTCTTAAGGAAATAGTAGCAAGGCATTCTGATAATGTGATAATATAATCAAGCAGAATTAGATTTTTATGAAGTGGAATCATGATTGAAATATTTATTAGATTTCTTTGTGTTAAAGCAGGTGAATAAAGGAAATTGTAGTATTTAGACTTTCAAAAGATAATTGACAAAATTTCTGCAGAAGATAAGAGCTCATAATGTTAGAGGTGATATATTAGCAAAGAAGGAGGATTGCCTAACTAAAATGAGACAGATGAATGGGTCATTTTCAGGTTGATAAACTATAATTATTGCAGTGCTGGATGGATCAGTGCTGGAACCTCAATTACTTCAGATCTATATTTAGGACTTGGATGAAAGAACTATGTAGTATCCAAATTTGCACATTGTAAAGAGGATACAATGAACCTGCAAGGAACTGGTTAAGTGAATTGACAAAAAATTTGGCAGAAGGAAGATCGTGTAGGAAAATGTGAGCTTGTCCACTTTGGAAAGGAAAATGGAAAAGCTGAATATTATTTAAGCGAAAAGAACCTGTTGTAGAGAGAGATCCAGGCGTCCTCGTACGTGAATCACAAAATGTTAACATGCAGGTGCAGCATGTAATTAGGAGCCAAATGGAATATTGGCTATTATTACAAGGAGAATTGAGTATAAGTGTATAAAGAAATGTCTTACTGCAATTGTACAGGGCATTGTCAAGACCACACCTGGAGAACTTGCCCCTCACATCTCCTTTGGACTTTTCCCCTCTCACCTTAAATGCATGCCACCTAGTTTTAGACATTTCAATTATGGGGGTATATGGTTCTGACCGTCAACTCTATCTATGCATTTCATAATTTTATAGACTTCTATCAAATCTCCCCTCAGCCGCTGCAGCTCCAGAGAAAACAACCTGAGTTTTTCTAGCCTCTCCTTATAGCTCATACTGCATAATCCGGGCAGCATCTTGGTAAACTTCTTCTGCACCCACTCCAAAGCCTCCACGTCCTTCCTGTAATCTGGCAACCAGAATTGAATGCTATACTAAGTGTGGCCTAACCAAAGTCTTATAAAGCTGCAACATGACATCCTGACTCTTGTACTCAATTCCCCGACCAATAAAGGCAAGCATGCCATATATCGTCTTTACCACCCTGTCTACTTGCGTGGTCACTTTCAGGAAGCTACGGACTTGAATTCCAAGATCCCTCTGTACAGCAATGCTATTCAGGATCTTGCCATTAACTGTATATTTTTCCTTAAGTTCCCAAAGTGCAGCGCCTCACACTGACATGGATTAATCTGCAGCTGCCATTTCTCTGCCCACATTTGCAACTGATCTATATCCCACTGTATCCTTTGGCAACCTTCTACACTATCCACAATTCCACCGATCTTTGTATTGTCTGCAAACTTATTAACCCACACATCTACATTTTCATCCAAGTCATTTATGTATATCACAAACAGCAGAGGTCCCAGTATGAATGCCTGCAGAACACCACTAGTCACTGAACTCCAGCCTGAAAAACATCCTTCCATCTCTACCCTCTGCCTTCTATGGGCAAGCCAATTGTGAATCCGTGTGGCCAAGTAACAATTGATTCCATGCATCTTAATCTTCTGGATGAGGCAACCTTGTTGCTGCCATATGATGAGCTATTTGATTGATTGTGGTTATCACCATGTGACTCTCGTCTCCCTTGACCTCACTAGAGCCTCGTTGCCTTTGATATTCAGGCATGGTCATATGGTTGAATCACATGCAGATAAGGACCTTGTCAAAAGCCCTACTAAGTTCAATGTAGATAATATCCTCTGCTCTGCCCTCATCGATCGCCTTTGTCACCTCCTCAAAAATTCATTCAAGTTATTAAGACATGACCTGACCTTTACAAAGCCATGCTGAGAGAGCTTTGGCAAACCGCAGTCGGTCTTACCTGCTTAGTCGGTCAAACTCATGTACCACTTCAGCCCTTCAGGATTCCTACAACTTGCAAACCTCTGCTGGTGACTTTGCCTGCAGGGGCATACACACCCCAAGCATCTCCACAGGATTCAACTTAGGCTGTTAGCATAATTTCTTAGGGTTCTCTTACTTTGTGTTTTCTTGAAGACTGTCAACTTTTGTGGTTTGCGTTGCTTTTTAATACACAGGGAAAGGTGGAAGCTTGACAATGTGAAGAACTGAACAGCCAAGGGGTGGAAATATTGCTGTGTAGCACCACATTACACTAATGCCATGCCTAAAGTATATGCTAGCAGCTTGCGCAGCAAACACACTGCATGTGCTTCAACCATATGACCATGCCTGAATATCAAAGGCAACGAGGCACTAGTGAGGTCAAGGGAGACGAGAGTCACATGGGGATAACCACAATCAATCAAATAGCTCATCATATGGCAGAAGGTCTGCCAGGGGGTCTTGCATTCATCTTATTCCAGGGGGCTGACCGTGGTCAGTCCTGTAGGATATGTGCAACGAGTCTGGTGATCACAGCTAAGCCACTTAGTAAAGAATATATTCCAGGGATGGGTGAATTTTATCCTGCGATGAGACAAAGAGAGAGTCAGAGTATGATGGAAATACGTGGAAGAGTAGTTAGTTGTGATGCATGAGTTGATGAGGTGGGTGAGGTGTCCCCAGTGAGTGAGGCAGAGGGAAGGAAGAGTTTGTAATTTGGAAGGATGAGGTGAGTGAGACCCATTGAATGGAGATGATGCCTGCCATTGTGGGGGTCAATGAGCCTTTGTGTGAAACATGGGCCATGGCAGAATTCTAGTCAGTGGTGGCCCCATGACTATGAGATAGCAGAGAGAAAATGGTGGCACTTACTCCCACGGCGAGCATGGAAGATTATTAACCTTCCTCCCTGCACTGCTGTATTTTGTATTTCACATGGAACACTGCACTGACCTGGATCACCATCTTGGTTTGGGCTGCCTGACCCTAGTGAAATGGCTTTCATTGCTGGTCAGCAGGAAGGAGCACAGCTCTCCTTTTCATTATCCCATCATCCAGCACTTCCACATGCCTGACTGCGAAACAGTGTTCCAACTTCCCCTCATGGACCATGACCTTGGTAATAATGGTGGCGTAACAGCATGTGAATGATAGTTCCTGCCTTGCAAAATTTAAAGTTATGAGCAGTTGGGGATTTAATATGACAATACTGGCACAAGCATCATGGGTACCTGTCACTTTGCGGACAGATAGGAAATTCATCTCAACTGAAATAAAAGCTTGTAAAGCCTACAAATCGTCGCACCAAACCCACTATAATAGTCTCTACAAGGAGAAAATTCCAAATCATTAACCTCGAATGAAGCAATTGATATTGGACACATAAAGTAAGTTTATTCTTTTAGAGGAGGATGCAAATTCTTGTATTAAAGAGAAAGATCTCAGCTGAGAAGCTTAAAGAAAGCTTAAGTTGTTATGTTTAGTAAAAGAGTATATTTATATTCAGATAAAATTGTTGGAAAAAGCTGATAATAAGCCTGTGGAAGAAAGATCACTAGCTAAGAAAATGGTTGAACTGGCAGTGGATTCAACTATTTTTTAGTCTATTCGTTTATGGGATGTTGCTGTCTCTGGTGATGGCCAGCATTTCTTGCCCATCCCTTGAGTTGCCCTTGAGAAGGTGGTGGTGAGCTGCCTTGAACCGCTGCAGTCCACCTGCTGTATGTTGACCCACAATGCTATTACGGAGGGAATTGCAGAGTTTTGACCCAGCGACAGTGAAGGAATGATGATATATTTCCAAGTCAGGATGGTGAGTGGCTTGGAGGGGAAGTTGGAGGTGGTGGTGTTGCTATCTGTCTGTTGTTCTTGTCCTTCTAGATGGAAGTGGTTGTGGGTTTGGAAGGTGCTGTCTGAGGATCTTTGGTGAAGTTCTGCAGTGCATCTTGTAGATAGTATACACTGCAGCTACTGCGCGTCGGTGGTGGAGGGAATGAATGCTTGTGGATGCAGTGCCAATCAAGCGGGCTGCTTTGTCCTGGATGGTGTCAAGCTTCTTGAATATTGTTGGGGCTGCACTCCAGGCAAGTGGGGAGTACTCCATCACACTCCTGACTTGTGCCTTGTAGATGGTGGACAGGATTTGAGGAGTCAGGAGGTGTGTCCTAGCTTCTGGCCTGCTCTTGTAGCCACTATGTTTATGTGGTGAGTCCAGTTGAGTTTCTGGTCGATGATAACCCCCAGGATGTTGATAGTGGGGGATTCAGTGATGGTAACACCATTAAAAGTCAAGGGGTGATGGTCATAGCCTGGCATTTATATGGTGCGAGTGTCACTTAGGGTCAAATTAGGGTGAAAAAGTCAAAGGTAGAAGTAGAGTTCATTCAAAATCATTTTGAAGTAAGAAAATGGGTTTTGTTGCATAACTGAAAATAATCTTGATAGGGTGAATATAATACAACTTTCCTTTTCCTTTAAAAAAGACCATACAACCATAAGATATCAGAGCAGAATTCCACTATTGAGTCTGCTCCGCCATTCAGTCATGGCTGATATGTTTCTCAACCCCGTTCTCCTATCTTTCCCCCATAACCCTTGATCCCCTTACTTACGAAGAACTCATCCATGTCTGTGTTAAATACATTCAGTGACTTGGCCTCTATTGCCTTCTTTGGCAATGAGTTCCACAGATTAACCACCCTCTGGCTGAAGAAGTTCCTCTTGATCTCAGTACTAAAGGGTAATCTTTTCACTCTACAGCTGGGGCCTCAGGTCCTAGTCTCTCTGACTAGTGGAAACATCTTTCAACATCCACTCTCTCCAGGCCTCTCATTACTTTGTAAGTTTCAGTGAGATTCCACCTCGTCCTTCTGAACCCCATGGAGTACAGATCCAGCGTCCTCAACTGCTCCTCACATGACAAGCCCTTCAGCCCTGGGGTCACTCTTGTAAACTACCTCTGGACCCCCTCCAACACCAGCACATCCTTCCTTAGATACAGGGCCAAAAACTGCTCTCAATATTTGAAATTCTGTCTGATCATTGCCTTATACAGCCCTAGCAGTACATAGAATCGCTGCAATATAGAAACAGCCCATCCAGTCCACACTGACCCTCTGAAAATCATTCCACCCCAAATCCCCCTCCCTACCCCTGCATTTCTCATGGCTAATCTACCTAACCTGCACATCTTCGGACTGTGGGAGGAAACCAAAGCATCCAGAGGAAACCCACATGAACACAGGGAGAAGGAGCAAACTCTGCACAGACAGTTGCTCGCGGCCGGAATCAAACCTAGATCTGTGGTGCTGGGAGACAGCTATGCTAACCACTGAGCCACACTGCCTCCCATGTCTCTGCTTATGTATTCCAACTCATTTGAAACTAATCCTAATGTTGCATTCACCTTCCTAACTGCCAACTGATCCTGCATGTTAACCTTAAGAGTATCTTGAATGGGACTCCCAAGTCCCTTTCATTGAATCAGCGTAGAATACCCACAGTGTGGAAACAGCCCAACAAGTCCACACCAACTCTCCGAAGAGTCTCCCACCTACCCTATCCCTTCTGTAACCCTACATTTCTCATGGCTAATCCACCTAATTTATAAATCCTTGGACACTATGGGCAATTTAGTATGGCCAATCCACCTTACCCGTACATCTTTGGATTTTGTGCTTCAGATTTCTGAATCTTTTCCCTGTTTAGAAAATGGTCTACTTCTCCTACTATAATGTATAACCTCACACTTTCCCACATTGTATTCCTCCTTTGCCCACTTTCCTCGCCTGCCAAGTCCTTCTGCAGCCTCCCTGTTTTCTCAACACTATCTCTCGTATTTCATCTTCTCCCCTCCTCTTCCCTTATTGCTTTTTTAGTTATCCTGTTGTTTTTAAATGCTTCTTAATCCTTTGGCTTCCCACTAAGCTATTTTTTTTTCTTTATCCATTCACAGGATGATGGCATCACTGGCTAGGCAAATTTATTGCCCAGAGAGCAGTTAAGAGTTAACCACATTGCTATGGGTCTGGAGTCACATGTAGGCCATACCACATAAGGGTGGCAGTTTCCTTCCTTAAAGGACATTAGCAAACCAGATGTGTTTTTCTGACAACCGACAATGGATTCATGATCATCATTAGATTCTTAATCCAGATATTTTTATTGAATTCAAATTCCACCATCTGTCGTGGCAGGATTTGAACCTAGGTCCCCAGAATGTTAACTGTGTCTCTGGATTAACAGCCCAGTGATAATACCACTAGGTCATTGCCTCCCCAGACTGTATGCTTTACCACATTGTATGTTTTTTCCCCTTTTACTTTTATGCTGTCCCTGATTTCCCTTGTCAGCCATGGTTACCTTGTACTCCCCCTTAGTATGTTTCTTCTTCCTTGGGATTAATTTCTGCTATGCCTCCCAAATTATCCCCAGAAACTCTGGCCAATGCTGCTCCACTGTCTTCCCAGCTATGCTCCCCTTCTAATCAACTCTCGCTAGCTCCTCCCTCATATCTTTGTAGATACCTTTACTCAATTGTAATATTATTAAATCTGATTCCAGTTTCTCCCTCAAACTGCAGGGTGAATTCTATCTTTTAGTGGTCACTACCCCCTTAAGCTCCCTAATCAAGTCTGCCTCATTATACATCAGCAAATCCAAAATTATCTGTTCCCTAATAGGCTCTACCACAATCTGCTCCAAAAAAACTATCTTGTAGATATTCCATGATGTACCTTTCTTGAGATGCACTACCAATCTGATTTTCCCAGTCCATCTACATGCTGAAGTCCTTCATGATTATTGTAATAGTGCCTTTCTTACATGCCTTTTCTATCTTCTGATTTATTTTCTGCACCACATGCTGACTACTGCTAGGAGGTCTGTATACAATATCCATCAGGGTCTTCCCGCCTTTGAGGTGCTTCAACTCTACCCACACAGAATCTACGCATTCTGATTCTGACTTCTTGCTGTTGATTTTATTTTATTTCTTGCTAACACGATAATACTGCCCTCTTTGGCAATTCTCTCAATAGGTTGTGTATCCTTAGATGTTTAGTTTCCAGCCCTCAGTCCCATCTCAGTGGTACCCATAACATAGAATCCCGAGAATGCAGATAGAAGCCATTTGGCCCATTAAGTCTACACCAACCCTCCTAGGAGCATCCCATCCAGATTCACCCTGTTCTGTAACTCTGCATTTACCATGACTAATCCACCTAGCCTGCCCATCCCTGGACAATACTAGGCAATTTAGCACTGCCAATCTACCTAATTTACATATATTTGCACTATGGGAGTAAACCAGAGCTCCCAGCTGAAACCCACCAGACAGTGGAAGAACATACAAACTCCATAGACTGACACCCAAGGTTGCAATTGAACCCACTGTGAGGCAACGATGCTAACCATTGTGCTACCATTCCAGCCACAAACAACATACCTGTCAATTTCAATTCAAGGTGCAAGCTCATTCGTCTTGTTTAGTACACTGCATGCATTTAAATACTACATCCTGCATTGACTGTGTCTCTTTTCATAGTTGTCTCCTTGCTTGCTGTGCTGAAGTTAGATTTCTGAGCCTTTGCATACTCTTGGTCCTATTATCTATTCTGGAAACTTTAATAACCTCTGTTGAGATCTCTCGTCTTCAAATTTTTCCATGCAACCAAACACCTCACCCCACACCCAGTATGTAGTTTAAAGCCCTATCAACAGCCCTGGTTATGTGATTCACCAGGACTCTGGTCCCAGTGTGATTCAGGTTGAGTCTGTGATCAGAACTCCTTCCCCTGTACTGGTCCTAATGTCCCATGAATTCAACCCTGTTTCTCTCACATCAATCTTTGAGGTACGTATTTACCTCTTCAATCTTGTTGAGCCTCTGTCAATTTGTTCGTGGCTTAGGTAGTAATCCAGAATTTGTAACCTGTTTTGGTCTTGCTTTTTAATTTAGCCCCTAGCAGCTCCTATTTCCTCAGCACAATCTCGTTTCTTGTTCTATCTATATTGTTGGTACCTACATGGACCAAGATAACTGGATCCTTCCCTTCCCACTCCAAGTTTTTCTGTAGCCCAGGTGAGATATCCTGAACCCTGGCACCAGATAAGAAACATAGCATTTGGGACTCTTAATTCTGGCCACAGAGAAGGGTGTCGATTCACCTCATAAAAGTGTCCCCCATGACAAGTACATTTCTCTTTTCTGCCCCCTTTTGAATTGTACAACAGTGCCATGCTTATCATTCCTAAGGCCCCCACTCTCATCCACACAGGGAGCAAGAATCTAAAACAATTTGTCCAGCTCAGGGGCTGAGGCTCCATTATCACTATCTCCTGGATCCCTCTGTAGGAGCAAATTTCTGCAGATGCTGGAATCTGTCCTAAAAACAAAAAATGCCAAAGATCACAGCAGATCAGGCAGCATCCACGCAGAGGAAGCAAACTCACGTTTCGATTGAAGAGTCATCTCAACTCGAAACGTTAGCTTGCTTTCTCCCATGGATGTTCCCTGACCACTGTGATCTCTGGCATTTTTTGTTTTCACTCCTGGACCCTCTTTGCTGCTCATAGTCACACCTTCTGACTCTGACTGAATTTCAGATAATTAATCTAAAGGATGTGACTGCCTCCTGAAAGACAGCGTCCAGGTAAATCACCCCTTCCTGATGTGTCATAGTGTTCGAAGCTCAGACTCTAGCTCATCAACTCTAAGCCGAGTTCCTCAAGCAACCAATACTTGCTACAAATGTGGTCACTATGAACACAATGGGATCCATCAGCTCCCACACCATGCAGTTACAACACATCACCTGGCCCAACATTTCTATTTAAATACTTAGTTCTTAATTTGACTTTTTAAAAATTTGTACTGGTCTTTTAGTTTGTAGCCTGTAAACTATTTTTCACTATTTATATTTGCAAGTAACTAATTAATAGGTTGTCATATTAGTGGCTATCACCAACCAATTAACTTACAGTTTACCTGTGATATCTCTCTTTTGTGCTTAACCCCAGATCCCAGGCTTCAATTTATTCTGTTTTAAAAAATACAACTGACAAACTATGAGTCCAAAAGAAAGCAAGCAAAAAACCACGTCTTCTTATCTGCTGATATTTTTACAGGTCTTGGATGTCTTTCTTGTGAATATTGTCTTGAAGTGCATGAGAGTGTAAGACCTACTCAGCATGTGCTGAAGAAAGTTCTAGATGCCTCAAGTCTAACCTGAAAGACAAGGTGGAAGAGTTAGAAAAGAAGGGAGTAATCAAGTATACACCAAGCGAAAAGTGGAATGAAGAAAACTAAGAAAGGAACTGAACCTTTGTTCATATCCAGCACCCTGGTCTTTAATCTTTCCATGAGTATCACTTAATCTCACCCCCATCTCATTAATGATGTTCCTAAACTCTAGGAAACCTATACAGGTGGCATTAGTTTTGAATTTTAAATTGGATTTTATGAAAGAACAATGACTTACATTCTAATTGTAATTACCAATTTACTTTTCTAAATTACTTGGACACATCATTGTTTGCTGCTTTCAAATCTATGATCTGCATGAAAACTTTGTACCATGCCAGCTTTAAGCTTCATACCATCATAAGGACAATCGAGACACTGGAACAAGTGCAATTTCTATATGTAATGAGGAAGTAAAAAATGAAAAATTTGCAAAACCTTTTTTTTCATGAGAACTGAGCAGATTATTTGCTATTTCTCCTAATTTAGTATTTTCCATAAGTTTGGATGGTATATCTTCTGATCCAAAAAGTTTGACAGGATCGATGCTGAGGGAATATTTCCCTCATGGGAGAAGTTAGAACTAGGGATCATTGTTTTTCAAAAGTTGTCTCCTATTTAAGATGACTATAAGAAGCAATTCCTTTTCTCAGGAATTACTGTTCTTTGGAATTTTAATCTCCAGCAAGAAGTAGAGGCTGGATCATCGAATACATTCTGGGCTGAATTACCAATTTAATGGTTAAAAAAAGTTTCCATGATCATCACAAGGCAACCAAATGATATTAATGCACCGATTCTTGAAATTCCATACTTCAGACTGGCATTTGTTAAACCTTATTTATGCAAATTTTGTCTGACATCAAATCTGAATATTGTCATGAAATGACACAGTTTATCAATCAATTAAACTATAATTTGAAAAAGAGCAATTTTTTTTTTAAAGAAATACAGTGGATTGAAACTTAAATTTAGTGGTCATATTGAGTTTTTTGAGGCTTTTCACTGGAAGGTCCAGTAAGTTTTCTTGCTCTATCAACTTCACCACATTAATTACCTACCCCACAATACCACGTCACAATACTGAGAAAAGCATGATCTTTTATTTCAGAAAGGAAAAGGGAAGAGAAATAAGGTCAACAGAGGCTGAACATCAACTCACATAGTCAACTACATTTTGGTATCATGCCTACAGATTGTTCCAATAAATGATTTTCTGTTGTGTCCAGCTGTCTTCTATTGAAACCAGGTGAGGTTCTGCCTGGTTTGTAGAGCCCTTTGCAGCTGAACCATTTCCTGGAAAATTACAGCTTCTTCCACCCCGAAGTCCTCATCCTCCTCTTTGGAAGAATGTTCCCATGCCCCACGTTCTTCAACATACAGGAAATTGCGTTGTTCCCTGGAGCACAGAATACCAGGATGACACTCAATACCAGGATACTCTGCCTGTACTATGATGAAGGGACCCTCCCAGATTGATGCAAGCAGCAGGAACAGGCATGGAGAATGTGATCAGCCATGCCCACAGTAGCCTTGTTCCCAGCAGTTGGCCTTGCAAGGCCCTGGACCCTTAAATGCTCCAGGTGCTCCAAGATGAAATTGTCTCAGTAGCTGCCACGTCACAGGCCTATCTCTCCAGGAATTGGAAACTGTGATCAACTGGAAACAGCCTGAACATTATTTGAATAGAAACCCTTTCTGTTGAAGAATTCCGTAGCAATCTGATATGACCTTCTCAGTGCCAGGTGTGTACAGCAGATAGCACCCCTTGCTGCCCCTACAGATACTCCCGAACCTTCCTTACACTGGCTCTACAGAACTGACCACAAAAATCTCCCCAAATGGTAAAGTGACAAATCCTTTGACCATGAACATCTGAATTAGACAAGATCACGTGAAGACCCTGGACTGTATCCCTGACAGTGCTGGGACCCCCTGACTGGCAGCAGCCCTCTTTGATCAGATTGAAACTATCACTTAACAATTTCCAATATGGCTGTTTAATTAATGTGCAATGGTTTTGCCACGCAGACAGCTAGCAAATACTGTAGGCATTAGATTGCTGTCTCTGTCTGTTCATTAAAATGGATTCCTTCTCACAGGATGTGTATTAATGCAACTGTCAATAATTTGAGTTTTGTGAACTAATCTGGGTGATGAATAAAGTTTGTGTAAGTTATCTTTCACTTATATTTGCGTAACAAATTTTATCTCTTTACACACCATGCAGTCTTTCTTTGATTGGTTGGGCAGATAGGAGAGCCGCTTTAAAAGGGAAACAAGGAATTTGTTGATACGGCAGTAAAAACAAGAGAATTCAGCATAGGACTGGGTGAACAAACACGACCATGAATGGGTGTCCATTTCAAAGGAGTAAATCACAGTAAGTTTTACTTCAAGCTCAAGCATATGAGATTGCAATTTATAAATCTTGAAAAAGGTTTTAAGTCTTTTTTTCAGTAATTTTACATTTTTGAAACTTGGAAGTTGAGGGAAAGCGGAACATGGAAATAAATAGTCATCAACTCATTGGATTCAATTTGTTTGTTATAATGTTCTTTTTCAAATGAAAGGGCAAGAGTTGACCAGTTGTAACTGTCACAAGCCTTTGTGAATGCCACATGACAGGCGTCATAGTTCAAATATAAAACAAAGAATTCCAGATAGTGGAAATCTGGTGGAGAAATTCAACAGTTTTGACAGCATCTGTGAAGAGAAGACAGAATTAATGTTTTGGGGCCATTTTCAGACCTGCGGTGTTGCTCCAGCAATTTCTATCTTTATATCACAGTTCAAATGTAGCTCATTATGTGGAGTTCTTTAAGACAGCTTTTGTAACAATACATAACAGACCTGCAAACACTTATAATTCCATGTTGCCACTATACAGTTTTTAAAGTGCCATAAAACAAGGAATTCAACAAAACAATCTAAAGTTATTATATTGTACTAAACATTGCAAGCAAGTTATGAGAATATATGACAATAATCGGCCAAGAAACTCAAGTATAAGAAATGCATCAGAATTTCTGGCAGGTACACATACCGCATTTGTTAGATCCACTTTTACACATCAACAAGTTTTAAAGCAGACCATCATTAGCTGGACTAAAAGGCTGACATAAATTCAGTAGATTGTGTTTGATTTCCACAAGTGTTTGCATTGGTCAATTATAGGTACCTGAGATCATTTTTAATCATTTGGTCTATCCTTTTGCCAATGCTCTTGATGCCTTGCCTGCTGGTCTCTTTTGTCTTTCATTGCACACAGGGTCATTCATGGAGTGATACCTCTTGATAACTTGACTTTCCTGGTCAATCAAAAACTTACTGAAATTCCACTTAATGACATTTCCCAAGAGTCCTTTCCGTTTTGACTGCATTTCATCCATTTCCACAAAGGTTGGGCCTGATCTTCGTTGACATCGATTTTGCTGGGCATTACATTTCATTACATTGTACGTAGTTGCAAATTCTTTAATTTGTTTCTCATCTTCAGGTTCCTGTCTACCAAACTGGTTGCAAGGGAAAGCCAATCTGTAAACCTTTCTCAGCATATTTGGTTTCCAGTGCAGCAAGCTGAATATTATTTACGCAGTCTTTCCTCATTTGGAGGCCACTTTTATGATAATGCAGAGAATTCCCTTGTATTCTTCCAGAGACACTTCTGTGCCATCTATGTCCTTGATACTAAACCCGTTAACAGATGTCACCTTACTCTAGGCTTCTGGTTGCACACTCATCGCTGCTGCCCTTGCCTGCTCCTTGATGCTAAATCCACCAGAAACACGCTTTATATGCAATGCTGTTATATTATGCCTTCTTAAAATTTGATAAGAGATTGAAGGTTTGTTAAATATTTCATCATTATTAAGCTGTCCTACAGGTATCAAGAGATTGAATTGACTGGGGGGAGCATTATTGAGACGTATAGAATTATGAGGAGCATAGATTGGGTAGACAGGAAGGATCTTTTCCGCTTGTTGGAAGGTTTAATCGTAAGGGGCAGGAGGTCTAGAGGGGATTTGTGGAAAAACCTTTTCACCTAGAGGGTGGTAAGAATCTGAAACTTGCCAGTAAGAGTGCTGGTGTCAGAAACCCACCTAACGTTTAAGTATTTAGATGTCATTTTTGATGCCAAGGCATAAGAGGCTATGAGTGAAGTGCTAGAAAATGGGATTAGAATAATTCGATGCTTCTTTTTGACCAACACAGACTTCGATGGGGCAAAACATCTTGTTTTGTGCTACAGACATCTATGATTCTATATATCTTCCAGTAAGATGGCAGCAGAGTAGGACTTCTAAGCCCCCTCTGCTCCACTTGATTTTCTTCCTTCTCCTCTCTTTTCCTGTGTTTATTTTTTTAAATCTTATCTTCTTTAACTCTTGTTGAAGAGGTTGATCGTGGCGACCGCATTGACGGTGGCAAGTAGACCCAGCGTGGACTTGTGGCAGTTGGCATCCATGCAAGATGGTGGCGGAGTAGACTTGTCCGCTCCATCTGCTCCTCTTCTTCCTTTTCTCTTTTATAGCATTTATCTTTTCCTTTTTTTTGGTTTTACTGTTTTTCGTAGTTTGTTTTCTACAAACTTACCTTCTGGAGAGCGGTAGCGTTAGCGGCAGTATCAGGCTCATTGAAGTTGGTGGTCAGCCAGATGTCAGTGGCTGGCGCTCTGACCTGGACTCTCGGTGAGTTCTTGATGTCCGGCATGTGAACCAAAGGTGAGGCTGAGGCCCAGCACGAATGGTGCCTGGATTGGGGCTTTGGCGGTCTGAGATCCAATGTGGCGATAGAGGTTCCCCCTACATCTTCAGCGACAACGAGAGCATGGTGATTGAGCCAGCATGTGGAAAGTGTGCCAAAGTGGAGGAAATTGAGTCCTTGTAGGAAGTGTGGTCCCAGCATTGCTAAGTACTTAAGAAAGAGCACAATGGTTGAACTTTTAACTTTATTTCTTTATTTTTTGACTTAATACTAAGAAGGACTGTAAAGATTAACTCTTAACTTTGACATACTAAGTATGATTATGATGAGATAGTAGGAACTGCAGATGCTGGAGAATCTGAGATAACAAGGTGTAGAGCTGGATGAACACAGCAGGCCAAGCAGCATCAGAGGAGCAGGAAAGCTGATGTTTCGGGTCTGGACCCTTCTTCAGAAAT
>NC_063332.1:138503734-138527210 GCF_021869965.1 Rhincodon typus | reverse complement strand
GTGTTCATCCAGCTCTACACCTTGTTATCTATGATTATAATGATTAGCTTTTAACTTTGTTCCCTATTGCTTTCTACCTTGTTCTTAAGCTCTTATGCCTAGGTATACCTAAGATGGCACTGTGTGTGGCAACATTGAAAACTTTTCACTGTACTCTACTTGAGTACACATGACAATAAAGTCTAAATGTAATCCAAATCTATATTAACCATTATTAGTCTACAGCACTCAGTTAAATAGATAAGGGCTGATTTGCACATCAATTCCACTTCCAATTCTTTCTATATCCTTTCATAACCTATCTAATAGGTTAGTTGTATCCAAATATATTAAACTGATGTGATTATCAGTCAAATCAGAGGCAAAATGGTGTAAATCATGTTAATGCATGAATAACCATGACAATCCCTGCATAGAAAGCCCACCAAATAATTAGATACTCCAATCATCTATTTCAGTCTTCTGTTCAGCATTATGGTTATTCATGAAATTATAACAGCCAGACAGCAATATTATATAGAAATTACAGCATGTAAACAGACAATTCTACCAACTAGCCTGCACTTTATCTTCCACGCAAGCAATAGTTTTACTCCTTTAACTCTCTTCATGATTGGTGCGGAACGAGAGGACACTGTTTTAAAATTGTGGTCACCTTTTTTGTTCATAGATAAGGAGAAATTTTTAAATTTTCTCTCAGAGGTTTGAGCAACTTTGGAACTCTGTATTTCAGAAGGCAAAGAGATGTGTTCATTGAATATTCTTAAGGCATAGGTGGGTAGTTATTTGTTAGACAATGGAATCAAGGATGAAGAGGAGATTACAGAGGTGAGAGGGTCATGACCATGGAGGGATCTGAAATAAAGTTAAAAGCTCGGAAGTCAAGATGCTGCTTAACCCTGAGCAAATGTTGGTCAGTGAACACAGGGTGACAGATGCCCAATCTGTGCGATATCACTTTTAGCTACATTTATTGTAATCAACTGTCAAATTCATTTGTAGAATTTGAAATAACCTCTGCTTTAATCGCAGATTCTGGCCTTATACTCCAGTGAGAATGTCATGGCTTCAACTCACAATATTGCCTAATCTGTAAATAAATGCTCTATAAATGTTTTTCAAGACCAAAACACCAGCTGGCAAATTCCAGTAAACCATTTCCATTTCTGATCACTAAAATAATGATGAAAATCCCACTTACACACTCAAATACAGTCTATGACACAGTTCTGGTAAAGTTATAGTGGTAGAGACGGCAATTTCTAAACACAGTTGTTAGGATTTACAACCTCAGTTTAAGTTCCATAACTCATAATTACAGCCACTGCTTTGAATACGCCTCACTACTCCCTTTGGATCATTCTCAGATATTGATCAGTGTCTTGTGTCACTCACCATCTATTTCATATTTTACATTCTAAACCCAACTTTTACATCCACCACAGGGAAGAAAAGACTCTTTGCCCTCAATTCATTTACAGTTGCATTTTCAAAGTCCTAACGATCCAGCCATTGACCTTCTGCTCAGTACAACATTTCTGCAGCTACACATTACTCAGCACTGCTTCACTTCAACCTTCAATACCCTAGTCCTCACTAAAGCAGTTGGTCTCTCTCACCCTGACTCTTGTACTCTGGTATCTGGCCCCTACCAGATGACTGCTTTAGCCATACAATGCCAAATCTGGTTAGATTGCAAAAACACTGTGAAACTCTCTTCTTGTCTGAGAAATATGCTCAATAGCCCAAGATCATTCTGTACTGCAAAGATAATTATTTCACCCCCAGCCAGTTTCTTTTCTCATTTGCAAACTGTCTTTTAGACCACTTCTCCTTGCCCTCCTCCTTCACTTCTAACAACAGATGTGAGACACTCAATCTTTGTCACTAAGATTGATATAATCTGTCACGAACAAAGATGAGTTATAGATTTATGGGAAAAAAAAATAATCTGACTCTCATTGAGCTCAAAATATTAAAAGAAACCTAGCTATTACTAGTCACCTGACTACGCAGCTGCGAGTTCTAACTGGTTTGCACAAAGACATGCGTAGACATGTAAAGACACTTGAAATACCAGGAGGTTGCAACTGGATAATGAAAGTGAAAATTCTAGTTTTGAAGAGAAACAGCAGATAAGTGGAAAAATTTCATAGGGCCTTGGTATAATTGACTTCATTACTTATGGACCCCTTGAGTCCTCAAACCTTACCCACCATTTTGAGCTTTTGGACTGTAAATTGGCTTAGAAAAGAACTCCAAAAAGGAGGCTTTGAAAACCACCTTCATAGGGATGTTTTGAGCCAGAGGGACATTTTGGGCTGGGGAGTGGTGCGGGGAATAAAAAGGAAAGGTTATGCAGAAACCAAATACTGTTTGGTTGAAGGAAAGTCAGGCAGAAAATGCTAAAACCACACAATGGCTGAACATGCAATTCACCAGTTTCTAAATCTCCCCACCCTCAGCCTCATCCCATGTCCAACCCTTCCTCTCATCCCCACCTCTTTGACCTGACATAACCTGTCCATCTTCATTCCCACCTATCTGCCCCACCCTTCCCACTACCCCTACCTATATCCACTTATCAGCATCCCACCTACCTTCCCCCAACTCCCCCTCTCCTCCCTCTATTTATTTCCCAGCTTCTTTCCCCTTCCCCTGTCCTGATGAAGGGTCCCTAACCGAAACATCGACTCTCCTGCTCCTCTGATGTTGCCCGACATGCTGTATTCTTCTAGCTCCACACTGTAGTGACTCCGACTTCAGCACCTGCATTTCTTGCTATCTCCGAGAGATTTTTAATACCATGAGCAGACTGGGTAGAGTAGGTAGTTGAAAATGGTTCCACTCACAAAAACATCAAGGACCAGAGGGCACCGATCTAAAGAGATTTGCAAAAGAAGCAAAATTGATGTGAGAACAAGTTTTTTTCACACATTGAGTAGTTGTGCTGACAGTATGGTAGAAGCATGTTCAACTGATTCAACTGAAGGATGTTGAATGATTATTTGGATAGAATTAATGTGCAAGGGATGGGGAGAAAGCAAGGGTTTGGTACTAAGTAATGATGCTCATTTGAAGAGCCATTGCAGAATGGTGGTTAATTGACTGCCACTGTGCCGCAACTCTCTTTATGATTGGTGCAGAACGAGAAGACACTGTTTTAAAATTGTGGTCACCCTTTTTGTTCAAAGATAAGGAGAATTTTTTAATTTTCTGAGGTTTGTGCAACTTTGGAACTCTATACTTCAGAAGGCAATGAAGATGTGTTCATTGAATATTCTTAAGGCATAGGTGGGTAGTTATTTGTTAGACAATGGAATCAAAGACGAAGAGGAGAGTACAGAGGTGGGAGGGGCAAGATCATGGAGAGATTTGAAATAAAGTTAAAAGCTTGGAAGTCAAGATGTTGCTTAACCCTGAGCAAATGTTGGTCAGTGAACACAGGGTGACAGATTAATGATTCTCATTGCGAATTAACACACAGGCAACTGAGCTTCAGATGGTCTAGTGTGGATGAGGGGTTTTGCAGCAGATGATCTTAGATAGGGCAAAGTCAGCCAATGTTACTGAGGTGGAAGTAGGTAATCCAAATAATGGCACAGATATGTGGTTGGAAGCTCACCTCGGGGTCAAATCTGACACTGATGTTGCAATTAGAATATTATAAATCTCAAAGAAGGAGAGATATGGATTCAGTAACCTGTAAAGAGAGTTTGAATTGGACCCAAAATAATGACTTCAATCTTTTCAATATTTAATTGGGTGAAGTTTCTGCTAAAGCAATTTGATCATTTGACAACAGCCGAGAAGTGGAAAATGATGGCAATGAAGTAGAGCTGAATGCCATCAGCATTCAGATATAAAAAACTAACACTGTGATTTTGGATGATGCTGCCAAGAGGTAAGATGTAGATGAGAAATAGGAAAGGGCCAAGGATAGATCATTAAGTGACACCAGAAGCAATACTGCAGAAGGAGGAATAGAAGCCATTTTATGTGATTCTTTGATCATGGGCTGCACATTATTGTGGTGGAAGTGGTGATTGGGTCAACTGCTCACGTCCCCAGAAAGAAAGCCAACCTAAAAGTTGTGAGACAACTGACTGGAAAGAAGCATTCCACTCAGCTATAATGTGCTGTAGGTGGGCTGAAGTGCTCAAGAGTCAGAATGCTTTTCCTCACTGGGGAGAAGTTCCGTCCTCCTCACTAATTGAATAATCTGATTGGGTTTAGTTTAAACAGACCCGGTGGTGCCACAAACTCAGTAATAGACACTGTTTGTGTGGCAGGCAGGCACACAGAGAAGACAGCACAGGCACTGGCCTCAGGTGAGTCTGGAGTGTTGAGTGGGGTTGGTTTTGAAAACACTAGGGAGGAGTTGAGGGACCAGGAATGGGTTTTGCAGAGCAGATGTGTAGAAAGGAAGGAGGGTATTATCTCAGGGAAGGGTAGCCCTGCTGTACACGAGTCAACCCTTGAAGACAATATACCCATGCTTTATAAAGAGATAGCCTGCCCACTCCCAACTATCTCCCACAAAAACTGTATTATGGCATGAGCAGTGTATTATCAGCATCACTTGAACTTTTAGCAAGGAGTGGATTTGTGAGATACAACAAATTCAAGGACTTTAAAAAGGAAATTTGGAGATTCCAACAGAATGCCTCATTTCTCAAAAGAGTATTGTATTTTATAATTAATAACCACATTATATTAACTTGTTGCAAATTTCTTACAGGCATGCATTTCCTTCAGACCTACAGGAAAACAGTGACACATCACAAGATGGAACAAATAAAGCCAGTAAAGGAGGAATAATGTACAGGGACTATCTGCAGGCATGTTTAAGGATTCCATTGCAGTCTTACCTATCAGCAAATTCTCCCTTTTTAAGTTGCAAAGAATTATTTGTGTGTGTGTGTTTCTGTGCAAATGTGCCACCTCCCTTTCAATTTTAGGAAAAAGTCACATTTTAAAATATAGTCAACAATATAGCAGCACAGCATATTGTGAATTCACATTTTCATATAAGTTTCATTATTTTTATCACTATGATTCGTAATTTTCTTTTATTGTACTCACATTTGAAAAAGAATATTTGCCAAAAGACTCATTATATATTTAACAAGTCAGTCACAATGCACAGAAGGGTCAACTTTGGCCTGGGTCGAGAACAGAGATCGTCCTAATCAATTGAATATTGCTTTGGAGGCTTGAATCCAGAAATCCCGCTCTTGAACAACGCATCTACCATTTTTAAGTAAAGAGAAAGTTAACAGAGGGGGGAGGTTTCAATTAGCATACATGTTAGAGTGTAGCTGCCTCAAGCTGATCTGTGATTTGCTAATGGGTGTCCAAAACACTATCTAAGACTTGAAGAGGCAAGATATCTTTTTGGATATGGCACTGGAAGATATTTGTGAAAATGTTTTGAGTCTGATTAGCTTATTTGCATAATCCATTTATTAATCTTAAATTCACTGATTATTGCTCAGCTCATAATTTATTACAGCATTTGTTCTAAGACTCTATTAAATACTGAAACAAATAATTATTTAATATTTCTGCTTTTTATTCCTACCAGTGGAATTATCCTACCTTGCATCTCACTATTCTTATCACAGCTTTCCTTGTATATTGATTTGCCTTTAAAATATATCTGGATTTATGAAACATCATAATTCATTTTCATAGTTACGCCTTGCCTGAGTTTTCTTAATTTTTTTCTCCAAATGTCTTTGTGTTTTCTTCAATCATGCATGCCTTTTAAGGAATGTCTCTTCCCCATTTGTTTTCCATTCTTGTCCTTTACTGTAGATTACCAATATTGTTGCCTATTTTGTTTTCCCAAGTTTTATTGCCAACTTTTCAAAATCTCTTTTCTCCAATTTATTATCTTGGTGTTCATCATTTTAAGTTCATCCCTGTCACTACATTAAAGCATATTACATAATAGTTACTCTTGTCAAGATGGAGAAACTATTGGAGATAAAATTTTGAAGGACAGACTTAATATTCCTTTGGAAAAGCATGGGTTAATTGGGAAAGTCAGCATAGCTTCAGCATGGCTTTGTTAGAGGGTCATGCTCAACAAATACTTTAGAATGTTTCGAAAATGTGATCAAGTGTATGGATGAGGGAAGTTCAGTTGACATAGTCTATATGGATTTCAGCAAAGGTTTTGACAAAGTATCACATGGGAGACTGATTGAGAAGGTTAAAGCACATAGAATTCAAGAAAATTTGGCAAGATAGATCAGAAACTTGCTTATTAACAGGGCACAACAGGACACAGTGACAGTAGGCTGTTTGAGTGACAGAAAGCTGGTGTCAAGCAGTCTACCACAAAGATCAGTACTAGGACCTTTATTGTTTGTTATATACAAAACTGATACAGATGAAAATGTGAGGGGAATGTTAAGCAGGTTTGCAGACAACATCGAGTTTGGTAGGGTGATTAAATGTGAAGAAGATCATTGTAGGTTATAGGAAGATGTAGATGAGTTGGTCAGATCGGCAGATCAGTGGCAGATGGTAATTAACCCTGCGAAGTGTGAGGTGATGGACTTTGAAAGAAGAAACAGGATACGAAGTATTTAATGAGTGGCAGGATATTGGGTAGCTCAGAGGAACTGAGGGATCTCGGGATAATTATTCACAGATTCCTGAAGTTGGCAAAGTATGTGAATAGGATAGTTAAGAAGGCATATGGGACACTCACTTTCGTCAGCTGTGGCATAAAGTGTAAGAGCAAGAAAGTAATGTTGGAGTCGTACAGAGTGTTGGTCAGGCCACAGCTGGAGTACTGTGTGCAGTTCTGCTTACCTCACTACAGGAAGGATGTGATAGCACTAGAGGAGGTTCATCAGGATGTTGGCTTGGTTGGAACAATTGACCTATAAGAAAAGACTAGCTAGGCTTAGATGTTCTTTGCAGCAGAGAAAACTGAGGGGGGACATCATTGTGGTGTATAAGATTATGAGGGGTGTGGATTGGGTGAGTAGGGAGCAGCTGATTCCCTTGATTGAGAGGTCAATCACAAGGGGGCATAGTTTTAGGGTTGGGACAGGAGATTCGGAGGGGATTTGAGGAAAACAGCGTTTCTCTTAGACGGTGTTGGAAATCTGGAATACACTGCCTGGGAAGGTAGTGGAGGTGGAAACATTAGAACCTTTAAGAAGTATTTGGAAGAGCACTTGGAATATCATAGTATTCAAGAATATGGGACAAGGGCAGGAAATTGGGATTAGCATGCCTTTAGTGGTAGTTATTGTCAATGCATACTCAATGGGCCGAAGGGTCATTTCTGTGCTGTTTGACTCTATATTCCATGACTTTTACGTCTCTTATCCACTCTAGTTTATTTCAAATTACTAGATCCAAAAGTTAATCTTTGCTTAGTCATAGAGGTCTATAGCACAGAAAAAGACCTTTCAGCCCATCGAGTCTGTACCAGTTAAAAACAACCACCTAACTATTCTAATCCTATTTTTCAATACTTGGCCCAGAACTTTGTATACCTTGACATCATAAGTATACATTTAAATACTTTTTAAATGTTATGAGGATTTCTGCCTGTACCACCCTTACAGACAATGAGTACCAGCTTCGCACCACCCTGTGGGTGATTTCTTTTTCTCACATACCATTTAAGTTCTCACATATCTCCTGCCCCTTACCATAAATGCTGGGCTTTCTTGTTTAAGGAACTCAATTCCTCATCTCTTTTGCCCATAACAATCCAAAAGAGAGCTTGACTTTCTGGGTAAAGGAGTTCTCCTGAAATTCTATATTAAACTTTTTGGTGACTAGTTTATATTTCTGGCTCTTAGTTCTGGTCTCCTCTGTCAGTGGAAATATTTTCTCTCCATCTACTCTATCAAACCCTTGCATAATCTTGAATATCTCTAAAGGTCACTTCTCAGCCTTTGTTTTCTAGAGAAAAGAGCTGTAGATGGTTCAGTCTTTCGTTTCAATCCAACAAATTAATTTTGCATGTATTTCAGTGCCTCTACTTTGTTTGCTAAAGTAGAGACCAGAGGGGTTCACAGAATACTGAGCGCAGTCTAATCCAGGTTATTTGCAAGTTTAACTGTTTTACTTGCCAATTTTATCCCTCTGGAAATGAACTCCAGACCTTTGTTACTTTTATGCTGTAATTAACTTTAACCATTCCTTTTAGAGATTTATGAATGTCCCCTGATTTATGAATGTGTCTCCAATTTGAACAACTGTAATTCTATTTCCAACTTCAGACCTTTTGCATAAATGATAATCAACACTGGTCCCATCCTTAATCCTTATGGAGCACTGCTATCCACGTTTTGCCAGTCTGAGTAGCTATTTTAACCTTCCCTGTTTGAAGCCAGCTTAATATCTATTCGCGAGTTGCCCTGCCTCCACATGCTCTCATCATATCTGTGTCTTATTGAAGGACATTTGAATTATTATCCTCTACACTACTTTTTTCTACACTTTTTTTGTTACTTTTTCAAAGAATTCAATAAGGAAGTTCAAGCATGACATTCCATTTGAAACCCATGCTGACTATTCTTTAATACATTTTCAGTTTTATTTTTCTTTATGTGTGACCTTGTATTAGAAATCCATTGTTATTCCAACTGATGATAAGATTCACAGTTCCCTGGGATAACTCTATCTCCCCTTTAACTCCCAAATAATTCAATTAATTGTCTGTCATAATTCTAACGGTGTTCCTTTCACTAACGTATTGTTTTACCTATTTGTAATTATGTCTCTGTCCTATTGTATTTAACATATGTTTAATATATATGTATTATAGGCTTATATGGTAGGATATAATTCAGTATAACATACTAAATAATTCAGTACTAAAATTCACATTCAATTTGTCTAGCATGACCCATAATCACACTGGTTATACTCACTTAACCTTTGAGTTACAAGGAGAGGCTGGATAGGCAGGAACATTTTTCCCTGGAGTGTAGGAAGCTGAAGAGTGACCTTATAGAGGTTTATAAAATCATGACAGGCACAGATAAGGTGAATATCCAAGGTCTTTTCCCCAAGGTGACAGAGTCCAAAACTAGAAGCAATAGGTTTAAGGTGAGAGGGGAAAAATTTAAAAGGGACCTAGTGGCAACTTTTTCACAGAGGGTGGTGCTTATATAGCATGAGTTACCAAATGAAGTGGTAGAGGTGGGTACAATTACAACATTTATAAGACATTTATACAGGTACATGGATAGGAAAGGTTTACAGAGATATGGGCCAAATGCAGGCAAATGGGACTACTAGTTCTGTGTAGGAAGCTTGGTTGGCGTGGATGAAGGGCCTGTTTTCATCCTGCATAAATTAATTTTTTTCTCTATTCATTTGTGGGATGTGGGCATCACTAGCTGGCCAGCATTTCATGCCCATCCCTAGTTGCCCTTGAGAAGGTGGTGGGTGAGCTGCTTTCTTGAACCACTGCAGTCCACCTACTATGGGTTGACTCACAATGCCATTAGGGAGGGAATTCCAGGATTTTGACCCTGTGTCAGTGAAGGAATGGCAATATATTTTCAAGTCAGGATGGTGAGTGGCTTGGAAGGGAACTTGAAGGACTCTATGATTCTAATAACAAATAATGACATACAGAAACTACTACCAATAATATATTGAAATATTTTTGAAGAAAATTATGTTCACATTAAAGAAAGAAAAACACCAATCTTTAATTTTCATATGAATCCCCAAATTCCCACTGGAACTCAGATGATATTCTGGAAAATCAGCATAAATAGCCATTCTCTCTGGGTTTTCTATGTATATTTTCATGCAATAACTTGGGAAACATTACAGAAATTCTGCTGAATGCTCTTTTAGCACCATCTTTTTATCTTCGTCTAACTCCAGTTTTCTCTCCCTCAGTTTAAGGTAGCTGTTAAATTTAATAAAGCAACAGCAAATATTACAACAGATGTGAAGGGTCTAGGCCCGAAACGTCAGCCTCTCTGCTCCTATGGTGCTGCTTGGCCTGCTGTGTTCATCCAGCCCTGCACCTTGTTGTCACCACAACATGTTATTTTCCTTTTCTTGAGTATACATAACACTCTGTCTTATGCTGAAGTTTAAACTTTGTTTTTCTTTAAAGTTGGATAAAATAATAAATGCTCAAGAGCTACAAAGTGAGAAGAATGGAAACAAAATACACGATGAACATCTATTTATTATAACTCACCAAGGTGAGCTGTTAACATTATTATATTAATAATAAAAACACGTTGACATTGGCAAATAATTCACAATAACTTGGGATTGATGCAATAAATTATTGGTAATTTTAATTGTTTACATGTCTAAATTGCAGCTTATGAACTGTGGTTCAAGCAGATTCTTTGGGAATTGGATTCAGTTCGTGCAATATTTGAGAATGGTCATGTGAGTATTTTACATTGATCCCTAATTTCTATAAATGTTACAGAGAATGATGGAGGGAAATGTTTCTGTAAAGTGGTCAAGTGAATTTTAATTCTTTCCACTCAGTTTCCTGCTCGACAAGTATGCAATTAAAATCCAGCTGACTTTTTTCCCCCCAGTTGATGTTTTAACCTGTGGGAATGAGGAAATTGGACTTTTACAGGGAGCAGCAGAGACATGATGGATTGAATGGTCTTCTTTTGTGCTGTGTAACTTTATGATGTTGCCATAGATCCAATTGCCTCAGATTTTTATCAGCAGTCCTGATCAGACAATTAGCCACGAATCCAAAACTGCTGGTGTCCTCCTTTAAAAGTGCAAATCAATATTCACCAATGTCATTGATCACTATTATTTTAATTTAAATCTGAGCAGCAAAGTAAAGATCTGTTTTTTTTCCATACTTGTAAAAATAGGATTGAAGTTGAGAGGCCATTTGAGGTAAGCTTTTTGCTCTCCTCCAAGTCCACCTGATTGTTTGTAAATTATCAAGGTTATCTAGTTTCGTACAGGCTGGCAAAACATTTCCTTTCCATTTTCCTTGACAGTTTATTCATTAAGTATTCCATGAGGAGAAAAGACAACCAAAATGTTCCTTGTAATCATTAAACAAGCTTCAATATAACTGAAATGTCATTGTAATCTATTTTGTAAGGCATTTATTAGTTTGCTTAATGAAAAGTTAGAAATTATCTACAATGTCTGTCTCTGCCTATAATTATCTTTTATCAATGTGGGCAGCGTGATAATATACTTTATCTGTGTTGCCAGAAAATGCATTTGAGGCAAGGGCAGTGAATTGTTTCTTTCACTTAAAGTAATGGGAAGATAAGGATGATTGCCTTGTTTTAAGAGATTAAATAAACTGAAAGGCATTGTTTATCCTTACCTAATTTGGAAATTTATTATGAGATTATAAATAAGTGTTGGGCCATTCTTCTTGTTTTAGCACTGAATGTTTGCTGGGATTGCTCACTCATCCTGTGCCTTCAGTGGAAGAACAGCAGAATCCCTGACATGGAATGTAAAATGTTGAAAACAGTCATTTAAATTGGCTTCACCACTGGGAAAACAATATCCCACTGAGTTCAGAATGTCAGCTGTGAAAATGCAGGTTCAATAACAGTTAAATTTTGATACAAAAAGACAAAACTATAAAAGCTCTGTGTCTGATTGTTATGATTGATCTGGACAATGGAAAAAAGATTGACAATGCACTTTGATATAAGTAACTACAGTTTAAAATCCATTATGGAGGCATGGCTTCAGGGTGACAAGGATTAGGATAAAAAGAGAAAGCAGTGAAGAAACACAACAGGTCTGGCAGCATCTGTGGAGAGAGAAACAGAATTAACTATTTGGCGTCCTGTATGAATCTTTTTTAGAAGTTTCTGTTGATGGAGGAGGGGAGTGGAGGAGTAGGCGGAACAGATTATGGGTCCAAAGCAGAAGATAAAGTGAGTGAAAACAGTAGTAAAGTCACAACTGACCCAGAGGACTGCTCTCTCATTAGAGAAAGAGAACTGTTGTTGGTTTAACCTGATGATCACCTTGCCTCAGGTAAGGTTTTTTCCTTGCGGCTGGCACTGAGCTTCATTGGAACAATGTAGCAGACTAAGGATAGAAATTTTAGCAAAGTGGTCACCCAATCGACTTTTTGGCATCATAGAATCCCCACAGTGTGGAAACAGGCCCTTCGGCCCAACAAGTCCACACCGAACCTCAGAGCATCCCACCCAGACCCATCTCCCTATAACCCACCTAATCTACACCTCCCTGAACACTATGGGCAATTTAGCATGGCCAATCCACCTAACCTGCACATCTTTGGATTGTGGGAGGAAACCGGAACACCTGGAGGAAACCCACGTAGACATGGGGAGAATGTGCAAACTCCACACAGGCAGTCGCCCAAGGCTGGAATTGAACCCGGGTCCCTGGTGCTGTGAGGTAGCAGTGCTAACCACTGTGCCACTGTGCCACCCCATTTTGTCTTGCCATTGTAAGGGAAACTTAATGGTGAGCAGTGAAAACAGAAGACTACATTGAGAGAAGTACAAGGAAAATGTTGCTTCATCTGTTAGGTATGTTTGAAACTTTGAACAGTGAGAAGGGATAAGGTAAATGGCCAATGAGATTACAAACAAAGGTATGGGGGCTAAGGAAGTGTTAGGAGTGATAGAGGAATGGACCAACATGTTGGGGAGGAAACTGTCTCTACAGAACGTTGACAGAACAGGGAAGGTATAGATGTGTTTGGTGGTGACATCTTGATGGCAGTGCCAAAAATAACAGAGGCACATCCTTTGAATGTAGAGACTGGTAGAGTGGAAAATGAGGTCAAAGGAACCATAATCGCTTTCTTGGAGAGGAGGGGATAGATTGTGGGTTGAAGTACGAGAGATAGGTTGAACACAGCTGAGAGCCTTTTTAAACACAGTTGTGGGGGTGGGGTGAGGAAGACTTCTCACTTCAAGAAAAAGGAGGACACATCAGACACACCCCATTGGAAGGTGGCATCATCAGAACAGATGTGACGGAGGTGGAGAAACTGGGAAAATAGAATGGAATTCTTACAGGAAGCAGGGTGTGACGAAGTGTAGTTGAGATAACTGTGGAAGTTTGTGAGTTTGTAATGGATATTGGTAGACAGGATGTGCCCAGAAATGGAAACAGTGAAGTCAAGGATAGGAATGGAAGAGTCAGAGATGGACCAGATGAGAAAAAGATGGAAATTGAAAGCAAATTTGATTAACTTTTCTGATTCCAGACAAGACCAGAAATTAGCACCGATGGTGTAATTGATCATTGGAGAAAGAGTTGTGTATGAGAGCCCCTTGTAAGACTGAAATAAGGAATATTTAGAGTATACACTGAAGAAGCTTTTCTAAGTTTACAAAGGGATCTTGATCAAATGGTCAATGGGGTGAAAAATGGCAGATGGAGTTCAGTCTGAATAAATGCAAGGTATTACATTTTGGCACAACAAACAAGGATTGGGCTTGTACAATTAATGGTAGGGCCAAGGGTAGTGTTGTAGAGCAAAGGGACGTAGGGTTACAGGTACGTAATTCTTTGAAGTTTGCGTCACATATAGACAGGGTAGTTTAAAAAGGCTTGCTCAGCCCTCTGAGTATAGGAGGTGTGAAGTCATGTTGAAGTTGTATGGGACATTGGTGAAGCCTCTTCTGGAATATTGTGTCCAGTTCTGGTCACCCAGTTATAGGAAGGATATTGTTAAGCTGGAGAGGGTTCAGAAGAGATTTACCAGGATGTTGCTGGGTATGGAAGGTTTGAGTTATAAAGAAAAGCTGGATAGGCTGGGACTTTTTTCAGTGGAGTGTAAGAGGTTGAGAAGCGACCTGATAGAAGTTTATAAAATAATGAGAGATATAGATAGAGTTAATTGTAGTTGTTTTTTCCCTAGGATGGGGGATTTCAAGACTAGGGGGCACATTCTTAAGGTGAGAAGAGAGATTTAAAAAAGACAAGAAGGACATTTTTTTTACATGGAGGATGGTTCACGTGTGGAATGAACTTCCTGAGGAAGTGGTTGATGCGAGTACAATTCCAAATGTTTAAAAGACATTGGGATTGATACATGAATAGGAAAGGTTTGGAGGGTTATAGGCCAGGAGCAGGCAGGTGGGACTAGTTTAGTTTAGAATTATGTTCGGCATGGACTGAAGGGTCTGTTTCCGTGCTGTATGACTCTATTACTTTATGTGGGCATGAAAGCTGAGCGAGCTGATGTAAACTGGTGTACTTAGCTAAGGGATAGATAAATGCATGCAAAGGCTCAGAAGAAGCTACAGTAGAAAGAGTGTACTATAAACCCTTAAATGGTGGGAGACAGTTAGAGGAACTTCTGTTGCCAAATTTCTGAGTGTTAAAACAATAGGGCATTAATAATTGAGGGATATAACTACCCAAGTATCAACTGGGATATGAACAGTGTGAAAAGCACAGAGGGCAGAAGATTCTTGAACTCCTTTAAAGGGAACATTTTCAACTTGCATGTAACCGATTCAACCAACAGAGGGAACAATTCTATGTTTAGTCTTAGAAAGTGAGACTAGAAAAAAGAACAAAGAAAATTACAGTACAGGAACAGGACCTTCAGCCCTCCAAGCCTGCACTGACATGCTGTGCATCACAAATAAAACCCCATACCCTTCCGGGGACTGTATCTCTCTATTCCCATTCAATTCATGTATTTGTCAAGGTACCCTTTAAAAGTCACTATTGTATCCGCTTCCACCGCCTCCCCCAGCAGCGAGTTCCAGGCACCCACGACCCCTTGTGTAAAAAAACTTGCCTCGTACATCACCTTTAAACTTTGCCCCTTACACCTTAAACCTATGCCCCCTAGTAACTGACTCTTCCACACTGGGAAAAATCTTCTGACTGTCCACTCTATCCATGGCCTTCATAATCTTGTAGATCTCTATTAGGTCGCCCCTCAACCTCCGTCGTTCCAGTGAGAACAGCCCAAGTTTCTCTAACTTCTCCTCATAGCTAATGTCCTCCATACCAGGCAACATCCTGGTAAATCTTTTCTGTACCCTCTCCAAAGCCACCACATCCTTCTGGTAGTGATAGATGAGACTGGACAGGTGAATGAAAAAGAATTGAGTGACCATTTTTGGGGTGGGTAGATTTAACATCATTATGGAAAGGGATTAAGATAGACCAAGAGTAAAAGTTTAAAAATTGGTTGGGAAAGGAAACGTAATAAATCTGAATAATAATCTGGCATACTGAGGAAAGGCTACTGGATCCAAAACATTAAATTTGGTTTCTGTCCACAGATGCTGCCAGATCTACTGAGCTTTTCCAGCAATTTCTGGTTTTGTTTCAGGCAAAACAGGGCTAGAAGCTGCTTGAAGGAAAGTCAGTCACAAATCAGTGTTGACATGTCCCCACAAAGAAAAGGTACTGCCAAATCTAGAATCCCCCAAAAGCCATAAAGGTTATAATAAAGCAAAAAAAAACTATTAGGAGAGCAAAGTGAGTTTATGAGAAAATCTACAAGTTCTAAATGGATTGTAGGGAGACACATGCAGGTGTGCAAAGACTGCTTAAATACAAGGAATTTGCAAACAAATCAGAACCGTAGCTTTGAAGAGAAACAGCAGATTGGAAGAACAGCTTAAAAAGGACTGAACATAATTTTGAAAGATCAAAGAAGTCAATTAATATGCCACCATTTTCAGCGTTGAACTGTATACCTGGCTAAGAACAGCCTGTGGAGTATCAGGCGGTGTAAAAGTGCTGAAAACACTGAAAAACCAGGAATTTCCACTTCTTCCCAAACTCTGCCGGTCTGCTGCTACCCCTTGCACAAGCAAACATGAACCATCCAACTACGGAAGACATCATACCAGACTTCAAGTGTTGACCTCTTCACTTCAGCAACAAATAACTCAAGTAATGGATCCCAAAAGTATACCAGAGATTTATTGTTTATAAATGTCTCAAAAACACTAAAAATCCAGCAACACCTCTTAAACTGATAAATTACTAAAATGAATCTACTGCCATTCAGGGAACAGAATTTTCCATCTCTTGATCAGTTTAATTTTTGAAGATTATCTAAGAACCAAGACTATAACGTAGTCACTGGAAACATGGTGTTTGGTCTCGAATTCCAGTATGACAGAAAAGCAGGTTTGAAACCTGCTCAGATAATCTGATACTTAGAATATTGAGCTCAAGTGTTCAGTAGAGCAAAAAAGAACATTTAGACATCTTGGACACTTTATAAATTTAGTAATTTACCTTCTATGTAGATAGTCCAACTAGGAAAGGGGCTGTACTGAACAGATGGATGCCTGGAACTCGCTGCCAGGAGAAGTAGTGGAAGCAGATACTATAGTGACATTTAAAGGGCATCTTGACAAATACATGAATAGGATTGGAATAGATGTGGTCCCCGGAAGGGTAGGGGGTTTTAGTTGTTACTGGCAGCATGTTGATGTAGGTTTGGAGGGCCGAAGGGCCTGTTCCTGTACTGTAATTTTCTTTGTTCTTTGTTCTAAATATTATTTTTATTTGTTCTTGCTATGTTGGAGGCTGAACTAAACAGGTATGCCAACTTATCCTTTTAAATAAAACAGGTATTAATTTATAACCCATGAAATAACGTGTTCCAGGTGAGAGACGAGAGGAATATGCTGAAAGTGATCTCAAGAATCCATCGAATTGCAATAATCTTTAAGCTTCTGGTGGACCAGTTTGCAGTTCTGGAGACAATGACAACACCGGACTTCTTTGATTTCAGGTAGCAAAGATTTGCAACAATCACAAACAAGGGAAAAATTGATATGTAGTTATCTGAATGCAAAGAAACAATTTCTTATTGTCTACAAAATGTATAATTCCACTTATTTTCACACTTGTTGCAATGAAGACCTCTGTCTTAGAGATTCTGAACGTACAACTTCACAACTCTGGTATTTGATCAATACATGATGAGGAGGTGATAGTGCAGTGAAAAATCCCACTCGGCTAGAAATCTAGAACCCAAGACTAATATTTGGGACACATGAGTTTTAATGCCACAATGACAATGCTGCAATTCTCCTCTGGGCAATTAGAAATTGGAAATAAGTGCTGCCCTATCCAATGATGCCATCATCCTGTGAGGGACTTATCGCCAGAGATAATTCAGTTTCTTGGGTCTAATGCCCAGTTGAAATGTGTATCATTGGGAATTCTGTACTTCCTTGAAGGAGACAGATTAGCATGTACCTGAAGAAGTCTCATGTTTGTGAGACAGAAGGAAGTTCTTTTGAAGCCATGTAATTGTCTAGTACAGAATATACTTGTGATCCAGGATCTGCTGTTCCTCTCCAGCATTGGTCATGTGGACGTTTGGAATTGGGAGAAAGAGGAGCAGTAAAATTTGCACCCTATGTGGTTAATTATCCTAACCATATATCCAGGTGTTCAAGCTTCCTTCATTTCACTTTTGATTATGCCTGTGTCTCACTGGCAATATGGTCGAGGACAAGTGGAGCTTTAAGTGAATTTCAGTCCTACTTTACACACTTCTGTATTTATGTGAAACATCAAAACATAGTGCTATAATTACATTTGATTTGCTTTGATAACTGCAGCTAAGTAAGCTTCTGTTATTAATGTTACAATATCATGAAACATAAAAGTCCAAACCTTCAGGTCTCTGGATTGTTGGAGACTGGAAGCATGTTGGGAAACATGCAGGCATGTGGAAATTGTTCAGGCTGTTAAACTTCTGATGGGCTAGTTCCATACTGCCTGGACCCATCCATACATTTCTTTGATGCTGATATTATGGCAAAGGTGGGAGGAATGGGGTAGGAATAAATGATGCGTAGAGTTAGATCCCACAGTGAGAGAAAAACAGTTGGGTAGACAAAGGAAAGGGTAAAGGTCAGCCTTGGAGAATGAATTGCTGCTAATGGGTACCTTAGTGACTGACAAAGAACAGAGAACAATACAGCACAGGAACAGGCCCTTCAGCCTTCCAAGTCTGTGCCAATACATTTTGCCTTTCCATATTAACAGGATCCGTATCCGTCTATTCCCTTCCTATTCATGTATTCGTCCAGGTGCTTCTTGAATGCAGCTATTGTGTCTGCTTCCACCACCACCTCTGGCATTGTATTCCAGGCACTCACCACTCTTTGTGTGAAAAACGTGCCTCACACATCTCTTAAACGATCCCCCAACCCTCCACCCTTGCACTTTGAACCTGTTTCTCCCAGTAATTGACTCCTTTACACTGGGAAAAAGCCTCATACTTTCCACTCTATCCATGCTATTCACAATCTTTTAAGCTTCTATCAGGTCCTCCCCTTAACCTCCTGCATTCCAGTGAAAACAAACCCAATCTAACCAACCTTTCTTCATAGCTAAAATTCCCCATACCAGGCAACATCCTGCTAAACCATTACTGTATCCTCTCCAAAGTATCCACATCCTTCTGGTAGTGTGATGACCAGAACTGTACATTATATTCCAAGTGGGGCCTAACTAAAGTTCTATATGGCTGCAGAATAACTTGTCTATCCTTCTACTCAATGCCCCTTCCAATGAAGGCAAGCATGCCATAGGCCTTTTTATTACCTTATCTACCTGTAATGCTGTCTTCAGTGATTTGTGGACCTGCTTGCCCAGATCTCTCTGCATATAAATACTCCTAAGGGTTCTGCCATTCACTGTATAATTTCCACCTGTACTTGACCTTCCAAAATACATCACCTCACATTTGTCTGGATTAAACTCCATCTGCCATTTTTCCGCCCATGGCCTCCAATTCATCTATATCCTGCTGTATCCTCTGATAATCGTTGTTACCATCCACAACTCCACCAATCTTTGTATCGTCCACAAACTTAGTAATTAAACCAGCTACGTTTTCCTTCAAATCATTGATGTAGACTACAAACAGCAGAGGTCCCAGCACTGATCCCTGTGGAACACCACTAGTCACAGACCTCCATTCCAAAAAGCATCCTTTCATTGCTACTCTCTGTCTCCTTTGACTGAGCAAGTTCTGTGCCAGCTCACCCCTGATACCAGGTGACTTCACCTTTTATAGCAGTCTGCCATGAAGTACCTTGTCAAAGGCTTTACTGAAGTCCGTGTAGACATCAATCACTTCTCCCTCATCAATCATCTTCGTCACCCCCTCAAAAAACTCGATCAAGTTAGTAAGGCATGACCTTCCCTGCACAAACCATGCTGTTTATCAATAATCATTCCTTTTCATTCAAATTGCTTATAGATCTTGCACCTAAGAATCCTTTTCAATAATTTCCCTACCACTGTGAGGCTCACAGGCCTGTAATTTCCTGGATTATCCCCCTTACTCTTTTTAAACAATGGGACAACATTAACTATTCTCCAGTCCTCTGGGACCTCACTTGTGGCCAAAGAGGATATAAAGCTGTCTCTCAATGCTCCAGCAATTTGTTCTCTTACCTTCCTCAGTGTTCTAGGATAGATCTAGACAATGGATTGTTTACGGTAGCAGCCATTATAACCAGGCCTGGTGTCTGGGCTTTGGGTAAGGACATGGAGAAGGTATGCAAGCCCTAAAATTGTTGAATTTGATATTGAGTCCAAAAAGCTGCAGTTGGAAAAAGAGGCGTTATTTCTCTAGCTGGCACTGACCTTTGCTGGAGCACTGAGGCAAGCTTGAGACAATGATGTTGGCCAGGGAACACGGTGATATGTTGAAATGGCATGCGACCGGAACTCAGATCCCCACATCCATATATTGTTTGCTCCTTTCCCTGCGCCCAACTCTTCTTTGGCATTTATACCACCCTTTTCCTAACTGCAATCAGTCTGAAGAAGGGTCATTGGACCCAAAACCATTAATTCTGTTTTCTGCAGATGCTACCAGACCTGCTGATTTTTTTCCAACAATTTCTGTTTTTGTTTCTGATTTTCAGCATCTGCAGTTCTTCGCTTTTTTTTGTTTAGCCAATTTAGTACCTGTTATGACACAAATAATTCTCCAATAATTCACTGATCACCTGACTTTGTCACTGATCAGACCCACACTAGCATCTGACTACCTCACAGCCAGACCTGATATTGCCCTTTGACACAACCATACTCCCTAACCTAACCTAACCTGATGATGCTAGACCGGACTATCCCCTATCCAATTATCATTTTGGCCTCACCCAACAGCCTCCAACTGAATAACTCCATCTTGGACTCAACCTTACTAATAACCCACTTGACCCACCTCTACCCACTCATCTGCTGACCCACTTACTAGCCCACACTCTTGCACTAAATTTCTCAAAAACATTTTGAAAAATGACCTGGATGCCATGGCTAGTACTATAAAAAGGAGACAAGTCCTTTTCTTAGTCCAATTCTTCTATGATCATCTGGATTTGAACAGGAGCTGCTGCATTGTCTGTTATTTTCTGAGCCAGGATCAGATGATTACAAACGCTTCAAGTCTTTGTGAGTAATGGCAACGTTTCCAGCATTGCCACTGATCAGAAGGTCTAAGCCATTAACTAGTTACTGTGTATCAGGAAGTCAGATGAAGAGGAAAGAAACCTCCATTTTTGTTCTGGAGGAAATTTCAAGGAAGAATACCAACACAAATAACCGAAAAGGCATCAAAAGGTAACAAGAAACATAAACAAAAGTGACGAAAAAGAGTTACTCCAGCTACTTCTACAAGATGATGCAATGGGTTCACTGAACACCAGTACTTTCTTCAAGGTCACTGGGCCTCTGCTCACCACACTTTGGGAAGATTTGATGGTCCTCACAATAGCAGATTTAACAGGATGATTCCAGGGTTGAGGGAGTTTAGGTTGGAGTAGCTGGGCTTCCTTTGAAGCAAAGGAAATCAAGATTAAGTCTGATAGAGGTTACAAGATTATGGCAAGTTTGGAAAAAGTAGTCAAGGAAAAGCTGTTTTCATTAATTGATGGCGCAAGGACTTGTAGACACAAATTTATGATTTTTGGTGAGAGCTGTTGGTGGGGTTGGGCAGTTGGGGTGGGAGAGATGATAAAGAACTTTATTACACAGTTTTATTACACTTTGGTAGTAGCCTAGAACCTATTGTACATGAGAATCGTGGGAGCAGACATTCAATGGCTTTTTGAAAAAAAATTGCTGGCCCCATGAAGGAAATGAACTTGCAGGGCTATGGTATAGAGCGAGAAACAGGATTAATTGGTTTGGTAACAATGTGTAGAGCTGGATGAACACTGCAGGCCTTCTGAAGAAGGGTCTAGGCCCGAAACGTCAGCTTTCCTGCTCCTCTGATGGTGCTTGGCCTGCTGCGTTCATCCAGCTCTACACCTTGTTATCTCAGACTCTCCAGCATCTGTAGTTTCTACTATCTCTGAAACAGTTTTAACCCCACTGCGAAGCCTCTTAATTGATTTGGTGTAGGAGAGCCAGCAAAGACTACGTGGGCCGAATGTATTCTGTGGTATTACGAATTCTATGAATCTAACATTCAAATGTTTTCATGATGCTCATGATCTTAGTGAATGTTATTCTTGAACTTGCCATCACCAAAAGCTGTCAACTATCAGCTCCAGTGAGATGCATATTACATTCTTGTATTTGATTTAGTGTACCATTCTTACAACAAGGATTGGCAAAACAATAATATAAAGTCTTCCTTGAAGACAGGGATAATAATTAAGAGGCTAAACATGCATGCATTACTTTTGCCATTGTGTACTGACTACAAGTCATGGAACTAATACATCACATCCTTTTGGGGTGGTTATAGTACTATTATACAAACCTCAGCAAGGAAGTAAATCTTTAAGATATCACATCTTGTGATGCTATCTTGATGTTCCTATATAAGAGGTCTCCTTTTTATTTCAGCAATTAGTGAGTTAATCTGTAGTTGTCAGTCCAATTGGTTGATACTGTTCAGTCAACTGTATATATGTGATAATAGTAAACAAAGCAAGCATTAAGCCCAGACTGTGGATGTAATTCTGAGATATATTAATGTACATTGTTGGTGTTGTTAATAATGTCAAGACATCTATTTTTAACAAGAATCTAATCTTTGTGGTATATGTTATGTCAGCTAACATATAGAAAATATATTAGGAGGCAATGCCTGATGATACTACGAATGGACTGTTAATCCAGAGATCCAGGTAATGTTCTGGAGAAGTAGGTTCAAATCCTGCCACAGCAGATAGTGGAATTTAAATTCAATTTTAAAAAAAAAACAAAATCTGGAATTAAGAGTCTGATGACCATTAATCCATTGTCCATGAGAAAAACTCATCTGATTCAACTAATGTCCTTTAGGGAAGGAAACAGTCGTCCTTACTTGGTCTGGCCTACATGTAACGCCAGACCCACAGCAAAGTGGTTAACTCTTAATGGCCTGAAAGGCAATTAGGGATGGGCAAAAAATGCTGTCCTAGCCAGCAATGCCCTCATACTGCCTTAATGATATATTTTTTTTTAAAATTGCATCATGGTGCCGGCAAGTGAGTACTAGAAGCTAAAGACAGCAAGATACCAAAGGCTTGAGAAAAGGATTTCAATCGTTGCAGTTATGAAAAGTTCTTTTCATAACAGCCACCTATCAATTGTCTGAGTTCAGTGCTGAATTTGTCAATATGATCAAGGCTGAAAGCTACAAATTATACTGGAGCAAGAAGCATTCATGAGTACTCATTCTCTTCAATGAAAAAGAACGGCACAACTGACCTGTCTTTAAAAAAAAGATTGGTGCTGAAAGTGCAGCTCCATCCTCAGTGATTCTCAGTTAGACATCGGGGGAAAACAAAGACAAAAACTGTTTTATATATTGAAAAGGCTTACCTGTTCTTGGTCATCAGTTTGTTCATCCATCTTGTTCCTTGGAAAAGGCACAAAGGCAGAGAGAAAAGGTACATGTGATATCATAACTCATTCAGAGATAGTAAGAACTGCCGATGCTGGTGTCAGAGATAACACAGTGTGGAGCTGGAGGAACACATCAGGCCAGGCAGCATCAGAGGAGCAGGAAAGTTGATGTTTCAGGTTGGGACCTTTCTTCATAACTCATAACTCATTGCCTTTTGGCATAAAAGCCAGCTAAAGGCACAAGCCTGCAATATTTAAAGCAGCTACCATCAGGCTTAAAAGGAGAAACTCTCAAAAACATGGAAACAAGAACAGAAAAAGCACTGCGCAAGATCATGGGATTTTATTCTGATATTTTTGAAGAGCACAAAGCAGTATAATGCAGATAAAAAGCAAGCATCTGTACATGGATTGACACACCAGACACTGAATATATTTAAAAGAGGAATGAATGGGTTTCTACAAGCTAAGCATGTCAAGCTGTCTGGGAAGAGAGCATGAGCATGGCATTGAGACAAGAATTGGCAATATCATTTTGAATGGTGAAACAGGCTTACTTCTGTTCCTGAGATAACAAGGTGCAGAGCTGGATGAACACAGGAGGCCAAGCAGCATCACAGGAGCAGGAAGGCTGACGTTTCGGGCCCAGACCCTTCATCAGAAAATG
>NC_063332.1:138474292-138493734 GCF_021869965.1 Rhincodon typus | reverse complement strand
TTCTGATGAAGGTCTAGGCCCGAAACGTCAGCCTCTCTGCTCCTATGATGCTGCTTGGCCTGCTATGTTCATCCAGCCCTGCACCTTGTTGTCTCATGATTTCAGTCCAAGCTGGATTCTAGCAACTGCTGCAGAGTCCCTGATATTAATACTATTCTTGGTGCTTTTAGTATTTTCCCAGGCATTCCATTTGGTAGAAAACGATCCTCCATGTGGCCATGTCATGTGGTTCTTTGACAGTCAAAACAACTGTCTTGCATTTAACCAGTAATTTTCCACTTGTCTTCAATTGCTCATTGTCATATCCAATTAACCCTTAATGATCTGGTTTGAAGATATCATTTTTAAATCCTACTACTACACTATTCTTGATTAATTTCTGTATCTCCACATGCAGATTATTTCTATTCCTCAGAATTGCTTCCAATCATTTCCCCACCACCAAGGTTAGACTGATCACCCTATAGATTCCTGGTTTATCTGTTGCTCCATTCTTGAATAACAGCTTGACATTGGCTGTCCTCCAGACCTCCAGCAACTCTCTTGTGGCTAGAGAGGAATTGAAAATTTGTGCGAGTGCCCTGCTATATCCTCCCTTGCCTCACTGAACAGCCTGGAATACATTTCATTTGGCGCTGAAGACATACCTTCTTTTATTCCTCTCAGACCGCTCAGAACAACTTCTCTGCTTATGCTAATTTCTTTAATTGTATCACAGACCTTCTCCCTGAATTCTATACCCACATTGTCCCTCTCACTAATGCACACTGACACAAATTATTCATTCAGAACCCTACCCACATCTTCTGGCTCCGTACATAAATTACCTCTCTGCTCCCTAATGTGCTTTATTCTTTCTCTCATTATCCTTTTACCCTTAATGTACCAGTAAAACAACGTAGGATTTTCTTTTATTTTACCTGCCAGTATTCTTTCTTATCCCCTTTTAGCTCTCCTAACCTCCTTTTTAAATTCATTTATACACAAAATATTTATTTCACTATATTCATTATAGCCCCTCTAAGGCTTTTGCTGTTTTTAGCCCTTGGTATCTGTCATCATCCTCCTTTTTTCTCTTAATGTGATGGTGTGTATCCCTCAATATCTATGGTACATATTATTTGATGGTCCCACCCATTTTCTTTATTGCAACGTATTAGGAATTTGTCATTCTTCCATTTTGCCGTACAATCCTCCTTTTTCCTGACCAATATTGCGACATCCCCTCCATCCCTGTCTCACCTGGATATCCTATATTCTGGAATATTGAGCTGCCAATCCTATTCCTCTCTCAACTATGTCTCAGTGACACATTAATGACATCATATCCCCATGTTTTAATTTGTGCCCTCAACTTATCTGGCCTGTTTGTCAGACTCCTTGCATTAAAATAAATAACATCCAACCTTGTCAAACTACCTTGTACCTTAACTGGCCTCTAATGTCTATGCCTTCCTAACTCATTTGCTGCCTCCTGTAGTTTTGGCTGTTCATCCTCCCCTGCTGAACACTCTCTTTGGATCCCATCCTCTGCCAAGTGCCCTTAAGTTACAAATTTCATATATATTTGCAAGCAATTCATGGCCTCACTGATTTCAAAGTTTCCTGACCCCCTCTGTTAGTCGTATGTTCCTTTTGTTGACAGATTTAAAATTATTGTCTTTTCTTTGCAGTAGTCTCGCTCTATATGGCCTTACCCCAGCCACCCTCCTCTCTCTCAACCCTCTTTGTAGCCTTTCCTTCTCTCAAAGCCTCCCTCTACTTCTCACCTGCTTGCAGTCTACTCCATCCCTTTTGTAGCTTCCTCTCACTCTCACCATCTCTTGCAGCCACCTTCATCCACCATGGTGCCTCCCTATCTCCTACAGTCACCTTGTAGCCTCCTTAGTTCCTAAAGACCACATACAGCTTTCCTGACTCCCCTAACTCTCACCCAATCCCCATCCCCATGTGCATCCTCCCTGTTTCTTCTCAACCCTCTTGTAGCATCCATGACCCTTGTTCCTGGACAATTAGACGTGGAGTGTTTTGACTTAGACCTAGAGCAGATTGCCCAAAGCATGCTTGTTTGTGAGCACATCGAGGCACTGTTACCCAAACCCAGACCCTGATGATTAGTACCACATACATCCCTTCCTCTGGGCTCTGTAAGGGGTTAGCCATTTAAGCCCTAAGGCGAGAAAAATGTCCTTCACTGAGTCATTTTGAATGTTTGGAATTCTCTCTCCTCAAAGGCTGTGGCTGCTTGGTCCTTGAGTATATTCAATACTCAATGATGGCTTCTTGTGTGTTTTGGGAGTCAAAAGGTTTGGAAATAGGACACAAATGTAAAATTGATATAAAAGCTCAGCCTTGAGCTTATTGAATTGAAGGAGGCTCGAGTAACTGTATGATCTACTCTATTAATTTCTTCTTCTGCTCTAAACCGCGCTCCTTCTATGTACATCATAAAAAGCAAGTTTCTTGTTTGTAGTTCTTTGTTCTAAGGATATGGTGAATGTCAGTAGGGAGACATTTATTGTCAGTCTTTAATCATTTGGAGAATGTACCTTCTTAGTAGGGATTGAGGAGATTGTTGGGTCATCTTTAATGTAATTATGCAAATATGTTATCAATTTTTGATATGTCTAGGGCATCCCATGATCCAGAGAGTAAACTCATAACGCACATCTCGTTGTGTGGTTGTAAAATAAAAAGTCTAATTTCGTCAAACTTGACAGACTAATCTTATGTGTATCGCTGCTGACAAATTCCCTTTCTTCCAGAATGGGACTGACCAATGTAATAGTAAAACAAAGTCAATTACAATCTAATAGTTGGTTAATTTTATATGTAACATGAGAAAAAGAGCAATTTTTAGTGAATTTCCATCTACGATATTTATAATGTTCTGTGTAATGTATTATTTCTTTTACCATATATTTTTAAAGGAACTACTTAGTACCGGCATCTGGATTTCAGAGCCTGCAGTTTCGTCTTCTGGAGAATAAGATTGGTGTTCCAGAGAGCCTGCGAGTTCCTTACAACAGAAAACACTATAAGGACAATTTCAAAGGGAAGGACAACGAATTACTACTTCAATCTGAGCTGGAACCAACACTATTACTATTAGTAGAGGTACTCAATAATCAGGTTCAGTTAATACCCAATCATGTTTATTTCTTCAAAAATATGATCAGTAAGACCTACATAATATCACTCAGCATTCAAGGTTGGAACTGCAGAGCCTTTTTGACACTCTGCATCAGGCATATACATCACTTTGTCTAGGTGCTATGCAAAGTCTTGGAGACAAAGCCAGGCTTTTGAATCCTATAAATAGTAGATGACCTTATTGTAAGAGTTTTAGTTTAAAAAGTCTTCAATTTTGTCTTGATTCTTCATTTGATGCAAGTGTGAGGCATATGTGAACTTGTACATGGATGTTGAGCAACTGTGAAGTATAGTGAAAGATAAAGAAGAGATGCTAAACGTCTGACAGTATTCCAGGTTGAGAGTCACCAGAGCCAGATGGGAGACATCCTAGATTGCTGAGAGATGTTAGGAAGAAAATCTCAGATTCATTGACAGAAATTTTCCAGACCTCTCTGAACACAGGATTAGTTCTGGGGAACTGGAGGTTTGCAAATGTGACAGCATTGTTTAAGAAAGAGGCAAAGCATAACCCAGGAAATTTCAGACTTGTTAGCTTGATATGAATAGTAGAAAGCTGATGGAGGCCATATTGTGGGATAAGGTAAATATACACTTCAGAAAAAGTAAATTAATACAAGATAGTCAACATGGCATTGTCAAGGACTGCTCATGTCTGACAAATTTGATTGAGTTCTTTGAGGCACTGGATAAGGGTAGTGCTGTGGATGTTGTATATTTGGACTTACAGAAAGCGGTATCACATGGCAAGTTGCTAAGTAAGTTAGAAATGTTTGGAATTAATGGAAGTTTGGCAGCATGGATTAGAAGTTGGCTGAAAGATAGGAAACAGAGGGTAGGTATGGATCAGCATTTCTCAGATTGGTGATGAGTTAAAAATGGTGTTCCCCAGTGGTCAGTTTTAGAACTCTTGCTTTTCCTGACTTATATAAATGATTTGGAGATGGGTGTTGAGGGAAAAATCTCTAAATTTGAAGGTGATACAAATAGACAGACACCTGGCAGAGAAATGTGACATCAGGCATTTTGGTAGGAAAAACCCAGAGATAATACAGACTTAATGGTACAACTTTGAGTGTAGTGCAGGAGCAGAGGAAACCTCAGGGTTCACATTCTCTGAAAGTGGCCAGATAAATTGAAACAGTTGTGAAGAGGGTTTAAATGTTTATAAATAGAGGCATAGAGTATAAAAGCAAGCAAGTGATGCTACACCTGTACAAATCATTGGCCAGACCACATTTGGAATGTTGTATTCAGTTTCTGGGCACCTTATTTAAGGAAGGATATTAAAACTCTGGAGAGAGTGCAAAGATTTACCAGAATGAAACAATGAATGAGGGAATTTAGATACAAGGAAGGATTAGATAAGTCAGGCTTACTTTCCTTGGAGTAGAGAAAATTTAGATGTGACCTTATTGAGGTGTTCAAAATTCTGAATAATTTTGACAGGGTAAAGTAGGATATTCTGTTTCTACTAGTCAGTATGTCAGTAACTAGGAGACAGAATTTCAAGGCTGTCAGCAAGAAAGCTAGGAGTGAGATGAGGAAAAACTTCTTTACTCAGAGAGTTGTTAGAATTTGGAATGTGCTGCCAGAGAGAGTGGTGGAAGTGGACGCCAAGGAGGTTTTAAAAGAGAGGTGGATTTATGTTTGAAAGTGGTGAATTTTAAAGACCATGGAGAATGGGACTAGCTGGGTAGCTCATTCAGGAGCCAATACAGACATGCTGGATTTAATGGCCTTCTTCTGTACCATAAAATGTTTTGATTCTGTTTGGGGGCTGATGAAATCACTGATTTCAATACACATGGACAAAGAGGGACACCTATTCGACTGGGTCAATGTAGCCATCCGAGGACAAGCCAAGCAAAGACATTCACAAGAATTCCTGGAGGCCTGGCACTCAAACCATTAACAACATGTAGAGCCACACCCCATATACCAACCACTAAGAAACAAATCCGGAAGTGATGCCACCCACCCCAACAAACAAAGACACATAAATAGCAAGCGGGACAGAACACCGACGCTTCACCGAAGGCACACTGATGATGTTACTAGCATGGTGATGAAACACTTGCAAATAAACTTGCTAGCTCGTTGAGCAAGTCATCAGCCAAGTCTGTAGAATCCTGAAAGATGACCATTAATGCATCCACTATTTCAAGAGCCATTTCCTTAAGTACTCTGGGATGTAGATTATCAGGCCCTGGGCATTTATCTAACTTCAATTCCAACAATTTTCTCAGCACCACTTCTCAACTAATATTGATCCCCCTCAATTCTTCCCTCTCATTAAATCTTGCATTCTGCAACATTTCTGGTATCTGACTTGTGTCCTCTTTTGTGAAGACAGAACCAAAGTATGTATTCAGTTGCTTGACCATTTCTTTGTCCCCTATTAAACATTCCCCTGTTTCTCTCTGTAGGGGACCTACTTTTGTCTTCATTAATCTCTTTCTCTTTACTCATCTATGGAAACTGTTAGTGCCAGTCTTTATGTTCCCTGCACTTTTAGTATTCTATTTTCCCCTTCTTATTCAATCCCTTGGTCCTTCTTTGCAGAATTCTATATTGTTCCCAATCTTCAGGCATATTATTTTTCTTAGCCAATCTGTATGGTTCTTCCTTGGATCGGATACCATCTCTTAGCTTCTTTGTAAGCCATGAATTGCCTTTGGTCCCATTTTGCTCTTGTGCCAGACAGGAATAAACAGTTGTTGCAGTTCCCCCATGCGTTCCTTGAATGTTTGCCATTGCCTATCCACTGTCATCCCCTTAAGTAACTCTACCCAATCTATCAAGGCCAACTCACGCCTCATATCTTCATAGTTTCCTTTATCAAGATTTAGCACCCTAGTCTCTGAATCAACTACCTCACTCTCTATCTTGATAAAAAATATATCATGTTATGGTTGCCCATCCCCAAGGGGTCTTGCCCAGCTAGATTGACAATAATTCCCTTCTCATTACGCAGTACCCAGTTTAAGAGATGGCCTGCTCTCTAGTTGGTTCCTCCACATACTGGTCAAGAAAACCATCCCGTGTACACAACAGGAATTCCTCCTCTATGGCATTTTGGCTAATTTGTTTATCTGGAGATCTGTAGAGAGAGATATACAGTTTAACCGAAGGCACACTGATGATGTTACTAGCATGGTGACGAAACACTTGCAAACAAACTTGCTAGCTCATTGAGCAAGTCATCAGCCAAGTCTGTAGAATCCTGAAAGATGACCATTAATGCATCCACTATTTCAATGTAGATTACCAGGCCCTGGGCGTTTATCTAACTTCAATTCCAACAATCTTCTCAGCACCACTTCTCAAAAAATATGTGGGCAAAAAACTTAGCAGATGGGATATAAAGTGGGGAAAAGTAAGTTCATGCACATTGGCAGGAAGAATAGAGAAGCTGAACATTCAATTTACATAGAGAAAGACTGCAGAAAGCTATGAAACAGAGGGATTTGGGAGTCCTCATCCATGAACCCAAAAAGTTAGCATCCAACTTCAACAAAAATATGGAGGGCAAATGGGATATTAGCCTTTCTTTCAAAGATAATGGAATATAAGGGAAACCACACAAGGCACTAGTCAGACCATAATTGGAATATTAAGAACAGTTTGGGCCTCTTATTTTAAGAAATATATGCTGGCATTGGACACAGTACAGAGAAGGTTCATTCGGCTGATACCAAGTATGGAGGGATTGTCTCGTGAGGAGAGGTTGAGTAGATTGAGCCTGAACTCGACAGTATTCACAAGAATCTGTGACTAACACTGTGTGCAGCAGTGAAGGGAATGTATGTAAGAGGTGGTAGATGGCGTGCCAAATATGTGAACTGTTCTTTCCAGAGTGGCAGCAAGCTTCTTGAATGTTGTTAGAGCTACACTCGTGCAAGCAAGTGGGAAGTATTCTATCTCATTCCTGACTTGTGCCTGGGTGGTAGACAGGTTTTGAGGACTTGGGTGGGGACTTAATTGCCATAGAATTCCCAGATTCTGAACTGCTCTTGTAGCGACAATATTTGTATGGCTAGTCCAGTTCAGTTTCTGGTCAATGGTAACCCTCCCAGGATGTTGACGGTGAGGGATTCAACAATGCCATTGAAAGTCAGAGGTGATGATTTGATTCTCTCTTGTCGGAGGTGGTCAGTGCTTGGCATTTTTGTGGCATTAATGTTACTCGCCACTTATATATATGATTTGGAGTTGGGGTAGTGTGTCTAAATTTGCAGATGACACTAAGGTGTGGTAGAGCAAAGTGTGCAGAAGACACTGAAAGTCTGCAGTGGGATATAGATAGTCTAAGTGAGTGCACAAAGGTCTGGCAGATGGAGTACAATGTTGATAAGTGTGAGGTCATCCATTTTGGTAGGAATAACAGCAAAATGGACAATGTTTTAAATGGTAGAAAATTGCAGCATGCTGCTGTGCAGAGGGACTTGGGTGTCCTTGTGCATGAATCGCTAAAAGTAGGATTGCAGGTGCAGCAGGTAATTAAAAAGGCAAATGGAATTTTGTCTGTCATTGCTAGAGGGATGGAGTTTAAAAACAGGGAGGCTATGCTGCAGCTGTATAGGGTCCTGGTGAGGCCACACCTGGAGTACTGTGTGCAGTTTTGGTTTCCTTATTTGAGAAGAGATATACTAGCACTGGAGGGGGTGCAGAGGAGATTCACTCGGTTGATTCCAGAGTTGAGAGGGTTGGATTATGAGGAGAGACTGAGTAGACTGGGATTATACTCATTGGAATTCAGGAGAATGAGGGGAGATCTTCTAGAAACATATGAGATTATGAAGGGAATAGATAAGGTGGAGGCAGGGAGGTTGTTTCCGCTAGCAGGTGAAACTAGGACTAGAGGGCATGGCCTCAAAATAAAGGGAAGCAGATGTAGGACTGAGGTCAGGAGGAACTTATCCACCCAAAGGGTTGTGAATCTGTGAAATTCCCTGCCCAGTGAAGCGGTTGAAGCTACCTCGCTGAATGTTTTTAAGGCAAGGCTAGATAAATTTTTGAACAGTAAAGGAATTAAGGGTTATGGTGATTGGATGGGTAAGTGGAGCTGGGTCTCAAAAAGATCAGCCATGATCTTATTAAATGGTGGGGCAGGCTCGAGGGGCCAGATGGCCTACTCCTGCTCCTAGTTCTTATGTTCTTATCTTCTTATTAACCCGAGTCTAAGTGTTGCCCAGGTCTCTCTGCATTTGGACAGGGACTGCTTTAGTATTTGAGGAGTTGCAAATGGTGAATATTACGCAATTATTAGCAAACATCCTGTCCTCTGACAGATGGAGGGAATGCAGAGGAGATTACATTGAGAGTAGCAATGACTGGATACTAAATTGAAAGATATATAAGTCAACAACCTCACCCACAATCCAGGCTACAGATCTTTGCCAAAACTTTAGTTGTAGGAGTCTGTAAATTCATAGTGAACACGGCTTGTCTCCAGAAAATGAGACATGGAAGTGAAGGAAGTAAAAAGTCTGAGATGGACCAGGTAAATGTATGAGAAGAGTGGAAATTGGAAACAAAGTCAATGAAGTATTCCAGTACATGTTAAGAACAGAATTTGGCATTGATGCTGTTATCAATGTAATGGAAGAAGACATGAAGGAAGGAGCCTGAGTAAGACTGGAATAATTAATGTTCCAAAGAAAGATCATCTCACCCTAAAATGTTAATTCTGTTTTCCTTCACAGAAGCTGCCTGACCAGTACTCTTTGTACCTAACATTACATCAGAAGTGTTCATCTGATGTTCTGATGATGGTCACAGATTGAAATTTGAACTGTTTTTTCTCTCCACAGTTGCTGCTAGACTTGCTGCGCATTTTCACCATTTGCTGTTTTTATTTCTTTATTTTTCAGCACCTGCAATAGTTTCCTTTTGTCTCACCACAACTCAGAATTGGTTGACTTCATACTTAAGGTATCTGCAAGATTTCAAAATCTACATTCCACATCTGTCTCCCATTCACAAATACCATATTTGCTAAGGCCACTCATCAGATGCACTTTGACACTGATGACACCAGTCAGACACATAAAGGCCTTACCTTTTCTTCAGTGACTGGATTTCCAGGGAGAACTGAATGCAATAAGATGCCATCAGATGATCTGCCAACATTCACTAAATGGAACAAATTCCATTCCCTCAATATGCAGACTGCTTAGGCTTAAACTTACCTTTTCTTGGCTAAGTCCTCCTTGTCATCAGCTCTCATTGCAACACAGAATTTAAAAGCTGAACCTGATGTTTCTGTAGCAAGTAATGGAAAACTACATATAGCAGCTCCATATGTTCAAATGGAAAAGTAAGTCTTCAAAGACATGTTGTTATGTGGAAGGAGGTTTTTGGTCAGGGGAGGGCACATTTTATGGTGGCTTTTTGGCAGGAGTTTTTTCCTTATGGAGTATAGACATTCTGATTGTTCACCTTACATTTTGCAGTCCCCCTCAAAACTCCTTAATGATGCGTTATGTTAACCTCCTTGGGAAGGCTTCTGTGCCACCCTGTGCGAGGACATAACATTCAGCTTCAATGTTAAGGGTGTGAGGGCTCAGGCATTCTTTCAATTAAACTGAGGGATTGCTCTGTCTTTTATGATAGATTATATACTCAAAGAGCTGAAACATCAGAGGGCATATCTACTATCCATATAGCCTTGCTCCTACAGATAATTAACAGGAGGAAAGAGACAGTGGAGATAAGATCTTCAGAAAATCCAGCAAGACCAGCAACCTAAAGTAGCTGCCTTCCAACTTTCAGAGGAAGAAGCAGCAAAATAAGATCCACCAAAGAGGCACAGAGGAATGATGAGAACCAGGGTTTATAGATTTCACTGCTGTTATGTGCAAATACTGGAGCAGCAAGCCAGAGAAAATAAAGGATCGCCTGATCCATCATCACAAAGCTAAGAAAAGCTGAACAAGTGTTTGCTTTCACAAGCACTAGCTATCAAAACCATCCCAGTGATCACAGGGTCACAGCTGCCCTTAACTTTTATGCTAGAACCTCATAGAAGGGAGCTACTGATTCCTCTGTGTCATCTCCCAATCTTCCACTCTCACGTATATTTGGAATGTCATTGATGCCATTTTCACAAGAGCCTACCTCCTCATTATCTTCATCCTTGAAGAGAGTCAAACTATTACGGCATTAGAATTCTCCACTATCATTGGCTTCCCATAGTGCAAGATTTATCAACTGTACCCATGTTGGTTTGAGAGCACCTTAATACCAGCCCATTTGAAGAACAAGACAGGATTCTACTCATTTAATATTGAATGAATTTGTGATCATCAAAGCCACATTTTGGAAATCATTGGCAGATATCCTAGGATCTGTCTTGACTTATACATTCTGGAGCATTCACAGATGCCTATTTCTTTCCAAGGTCTACAGCCCACACAGTGGTAGCTGCTGGGGCACCAGGCTACCCTTCATAACTTGGCTTATAATACCTGTGTAAAATGAATGCAGAATTAGGCTACAATGTTACTTATAGTTCCTCCAGGGCCAGAGTGGAACAGATTATAGGCTTACTGAGGAGAGGTTTTCAATGACTGGACTGCTCTGATTTCAGTATAGCCCAGACAAGGTGTCCTGTATCACTGACTGCATTATCTGTGCCCTACAGAATTTTCACAAACAAAATTTGAATGTCCCTGATGCATCAAAAATGGCTGTGCAAGATTAAGGTAAAGGATAAGGTGAAGATGAAGATCAGAATTTTGACTAGGGACCTTGTACAAGAAGAGGACAGAACAATCTTTCAGAGAGCCTGACAGTGCAGAGACAACCTTATTACCAGCCATTTCCTAGTTATGGGTTAGTTTATCCCATAATGAGACATAAGGAAGGATTGAGTCTGTTGGAAGTGAATATAAGAGCAGTTAGTGATCACACATGAGCAGACAAGATGGTGTGATGACCCTAGTGAGTGATCAGAGGTGCAGAGGACAGAAAGGGTTAGTAGTCATAGAGGATGGAGTGGATTTTGGCCCTTGAGTGAAAAAGAGGTGTGTGACAGAACATAGAACAGAACAGCACAAGAACAGGCCCTTTCACTGATATGTGTTCCAATATCATGCTATTCTAAACTAATCCCTCCTGCCTCAATATGGTCCATACCCCTTTATTCTCTGCCTGTTCATGTGTCTGTCTAAATGCCTCTTAAACTGATACTGAGGGTTGTGCAATTGCTGGAGTGAATTGTGAAGTAGGAGAGAGAAAATGGATGCAATTACCCAATCTTCTTCACCACAGGATATCATTGGCCATATTGCTGCACTGCTGGCATCTCTTTTATTGGTGAAGACAGAATTGATCGAGGCTGCTATCTTTGTCCAGAGTGGCTGGTTCTGGTGGATAGCCTTCTATTATGGTCAGCTGGGAAGGGACAGTTCCTGGTTTGGGATGTCTGTAGTGATGTAAGTTGAGTCTTAAAAATGATGCCAGAGCTTAGAGCTTTGTAAACCAGAGGATCCCAGCATTGGCAATTTCATCATGCCCACCACACAATTTCCTGAATAAGGGATCAAAAATTTATTTTGCCTGAATAGTGAGATGAGAGGTAATCGTCTCAGGAAATAGTGGAAAAAGTCATAAAATTTTCTTGCCACTATTTTTTAAAATTCAAATGGAAAAAAAATCTGCCTATAGTTACAAATACCCAAGTGAATCTCTTGCACAATGTTAAAGGCTTTTTCTTCTACTTCCTATTATTTCCATATGCTTGTACATCAGTGGCTTCAGCAGCACTGTATTAGGTGCTCATTCCCTTGCTCTGACATTGAGTGGATGCCCAATGAGTCTAAGGACTACTGAGATACTCAACTTTTATAAATGCATAAAGGTCCGAGCATGCACCACAAACATTGGACGCTGTCCTGTTCCGCGAGATGTACACTGAGACAAATACCAATCATGCCTGGAGGACCATTAACACAGTGAAATATATTCTTAGATCTGCCCAAAATTGTTAGTCTTCCTGCACATGGACAAAAGAAAAATACTACAGATGCTGGAAATCTGAACTGAAAACAGAAAATAATAGAGAAATTTGGCAAGAAGAGTCTTCGGGCTCAAAACATTAACTCTGTTTCTCTTTTCAATGCATAACGTTGACCTCAACTGTGTGTTACAGACTGACACATTCCAAAGTTTAGAACCATATACAGAGGGATACACTGAAGCATGGGCAGCAACTGCAGAGATGGAAAAGTCACCGAGTTCTTTCAGCACAGTTCCTGAAGAGTCGGAAACTGTGATACCCCTCATGCTATGTTCCCCACAAAGAATTCATGGTGTAAATTTTTAAAAATCAAGACAATTTAGAGTAAAACATGTTGCACTACCTGTAATTTGAAATGTTTTGTCCTCAGGCTGCATACCTAATGAGAAATGCTAAACATGAAGACTATTACAATTGTACACGTCGAATTTGCTAGAAAATCCTGTGACATTCAAATTCAAATGTCATGTAATTTTTTTTGTTTTTACAAATTTTATAAATAAGGTATATTTTTGGGGAAGAACATCATGCTGAGGCTGATAAGGCAGTAAGTAATAGCACACTATTTGTACTCTGATTAGGTGAGATGTATTAAACTTAACCCCATTTTATTTTCTTCCTCAATGTAAGACATTTTGAGACATTTTCCTGTATGTGAGGAGCAGTATACACTTGCAAAGCTTTAACTGTAATGCTCTTCATTAACATTTAATTTCAACACCTGTCTTGGTAAACAAAATGATTTGCATGGTTAGTAAACCAAGCACTAATGGCCGAGATTTTTCATGAACGTTTAGCTTAAAAAAAATTACAATTGTAAAGAGTTTGTTTACAATGAGTGGTGCATAGAGTGAGTTCACAATACAATTTCTACTCTTCCTTTACTTGTAAACACTATAACTGACATTTTGGTATTTTAAAGAAAACTTGCATTTATATAGCACCTTTCACAACCTCTAGCCATTTGAAATCACTCTACAGACAATGAAATATTGTAATGTGGGAACTGTGGAAACCAAACATCAAGCTTCCATCAACAGCAATATGGTCATGACTAGATGATATGTTTCTGTGATGTTGGTTGAGAACTAAATATTGACCAGGTCACTAGAGCTAAATATGATGCACTTCTTCAAATCAGTATGTCATTTTATTATTAGTTGAGAGAGTAGATAGATTTTTTTTTATGAAAGACAACAGCATAACACCACCTGAGCATTACGCTGGAGTACCGGCTTTAATTTTCTGCTCATTACTCTGAAATTGAACCCACCACTTTACTTATGAGTGAGAGTGTTATCAACTGATTCATTGCTATTTTCTTCGTTAATTACTCTTGAGGGTAGATGGAAATCATTCACTACTCCTTAGAGATGGGAAAAATTGGATCATTAATCATAATTGTTGAGGGAGGGAGAGGGAAGAGTTACCTATGTAACTGTTTCCTGTTTTGATTACATTTTTACATTGCAACTTCAATTTTATTTTAAGCAATGGCTGGAGAGAACCCCTGGGCTGGAACCAGATGGATTTGATTTTTGGGGCAAACTTAAAATCAACATTGAAAGCGGACTGAAGGAAGAATTTGCAAGTATCCAGGTAACAATCACTATCAAATTAAAATCAATATAGAGCAGCAATATGTATTATGCAACATGAGCTTGTAATTAAAACAGAATATTTTTTAGAAAAGCACTCCCCATAACTACACAGAGAACTTTATATTGATTGCATTGCCTGTAATTTGAAATGCTTTGTCCTCAGGCTGCATACCTAATGTGAAATGCTAAAGATGGAGACTATTTCAATTGTACACGTTGAATTTGCTAGAAAATCCTGTGACATTCAAATTCAAATGTCATGTAATTTTTTTGTTTTTACAATGTTTATGAATAAGGTATATTTTTGGGGAAGAACATCAAAATTTAACTCCCTCCCTAACAGCAAATGGGTGTAGTTACACCACATGGACTGTAGCATTTGAAGAAGACAGCTCACCACCATCTGCATAGCAATTAGAAAGAGGAATAACTGTTGGCTTAGCCAGCAACGCCACATCCCAAAAAAGGAATTCATAAAATGTACACTGAAATACAAATGAAACTGTGGGAAGATACTAATTATAATGCAAATAAAAGGGAATTTGTGGTCAGTTATGTTCGGGATATGGTCAATAATGAAGCATAACAATTTTCATTATGAACAGATTACTGTTTAATGTTTTCTTCTGACTCCATGATTTTGCATGTTAAATCTTGCATCAGAAAGTATTCAGTCAAATTATATTCGCAGATAGAAAGAGAGAAATAACTTTAGAAAGTATCAAGTGTAAATAATTTTCAAATGATAAACTGCTGTACGATCTTTTTGTTTTACAACAGTCAAAGCCAGCATTTGAAGGGAAGGAAGATATGTTGTGGGAGCATAACAAACACAAAGAAGTACTCACATCACTGTTCGATGAAAGACGCCATGAGCATCTGCTGAGTAAAGGTAGGAACAAAATTGTAGAATGGAAAAGGAGAATTGTACAATTTTGGGCTCCATGACCACAGAGATGCAATACAAGTAGTCAATCATTCATTGGGAATTTTCAGATAGTTTATTAAGTTTGTTAAGTAACAGCAATTTAGATACGACGTATTGGTTAACTAGAAATAAGTATAAGACCCATGAAAATTGGGGATACTTGATTGACTTCAAAGGACAAATGGGCAGTTGGAACGAAGTGAGTTGATTTTATTATTGCGAAGGCATCATCCTCTAGCTGAAGAGTTTAGGAACTCTTCTCTGGATCTCCCGTCAATCTCTTCTGGTTCATGTTCCATCTGAAGAAGACAGTTCCCTGATGAAGACTGTGCCCTACAAGAAGTGTCCTTTGACTTTGAGCACTTGCTGCTTTATTCATTTTTTGAAGCTGACAATCTAAGCTCTGTCAATCTCTTGCCTGAATACTTTTTTGCCAATGAGCACAGGACAATTACAATATAAGAATAATGATTGCCTCCTCGCACTCCTTACCCACCTCCATCACAAAGTCAGCATTCATTTTACCTAAGAACAAACTGTTTTCTTTCTTCCTAAACAACTAGAGATTACAGGTATCAGTCGCCTGGTAGCAGCCATTGCATGAGGTTTCATGCTATACGGGAAATACAAGAAAACATCAGTTTTGAAAGGACCACAATTTCTAACACTGTGATCTCCTACCATGAGGTGATTTTAAGCCTTCTTGAAAAAAAAATTGGGCAGTTACCGCCTTGGAGCAATTAGGGGCTAATCTGTCAATATTTTCACTGTAGATGTCAAAGATACAGAGATGTGTAGGCTAGGTGGGTTCGCCATGATAAATACTGGATTACAAGGATAGGTTGGGAGTGCTAGGTGTAGGGGGTGGTGCCTGGTTTATGGTTCATCAGCTCCCTGGTTCTGACACTGGGCTCATGTAGTGGAATGTGGTTTGGTGGAAAACACAGGAGACAGCTGCTTCAGTGGCAAAGAATACAGTGAGTGGTTGTTACCTAATGGCTGATAGAGAGTGTGTGTGTGAGAAAGAGAGAAAGAGATTACTGGCTAACCCAAAGTCCTACCCCACTTCACTTCCTTACGGATGCCCTTTACCGTTTGGCCCTAAACCCCACCTTCCCCTATCTTAGACTAGCCAAGCTGGGTTAGAGGGTCTCGATGAGCTTAGGCTCAGCACTGGAGTGGAACGCAATTTAGATTTGCTCTTTTCCATAGCCTCTTGCTATAGCTGGGGCTCTTTGGAGCGCTGCGAGTGCTGATGACTTTCAGTCTGATGGTGTCTGCTAATGTGGTTGGGTATGTTGGACCTGATGGTGAGCACCTTGGGTTTCTTTCCTTTCTTGGTGGTCCTTATGAGAGGGTTGTTGTCCTGGATGGTGGTGGATGTTGCTGGTGTTGGCCCGGTTGGTATCTTATGGATCTGGATGCTTTCGGTTGCCTCCAGATGTCGAGTGGAGGTTCCTGGTTGGTTGATAGTGTTCAGTGGTTGTGAGCGTTGCTCTCGGTATGGAGGGTTTGTTGAATCCTTGACTCAGAGGCGTCTGCAGGAACTTTTCTCTCGATCGGTAAGTCTGACTGATCTCCTTTCCCTTCTTCATGGCTTTGGATCAAGGACTCCTTCGTGTGTGGGGCCTGCTTCTGGTTTGGACTCTTGAACTCCTCTCATGAACTGCTCACACCAGGAGCGCACAGAGCCACCTCAGAGCACACACCTAGTTGGAATCAGAGCATGTTGCTGGTATCACAGTCACACTGCTGGGATTATAGCTCTCAGTTATGCCAACGGCAGGCCCCTTTATCTCCCACCGAATCTGGTTTTGGCTGCTGAGCTATTGTTTCTCCTTTCTGGGCTGAATGAGCTTCCTGATCACTAGAGGAGGTGTGAATGGCGTTTTGATTAAGGTGAATGGTTTCAATGGTTTGGAATGTCCAGTATTTTCCTTGGATGAATATTTGTTAAGTTTTGAATAGTATTGTGAATATTCTTACATCCAAAGGTGAAACAGGTTTACATGTAGAACAATCGTGTGGAATGTTCGGTATTTGTGTTCCTGAGCACTGGTTGGAAATTGAATGGCTTTGTACCTCTACGGGCTCCAGAAGGTCTGAAGTTGTTTGTTTCCTCCAGTCTGGGTTCCATTGTTTTAAGCTGGTGCGTGAATGGGGGTCTTCCTTTTAGTTTTGCAAGCTAACCCCTGTTCCAGATATCTGCCCCTGGGCTTGCATATTACCCAGTCTGTCCCAACCAGCCTTTTCCTGGTTCAGTTGAGGCCTGTGGTTTCTCGAGTCCAGAAGTTGCATGCATTTTAGGCCCAGTGTAATTTCCACAAATTTACATCTTCAGAAGGTTTTTATCCAGGGTATATCCATAAATTGATGGGGATTTTGCCCCACCTTACACTAGGTGAGGGCAGGACGCTCTTCAAAGGGTTAATGTGGACATGATGGGCCAAATGGCCTCTTTCCACACTGTAAGGATTCTATGAATGCCCCAATAATAATAGGGATCCTCAATGGTCATCCATGAATTGTTGTCATGTATTTATCGGCTGTTAGTGGGTTGACAAGGCTGAGAGTGAAGTAGACCAGTCAGAGAGGGTGAGGTTGACAGCCGAGTGGAGCTGTCAGAGATTGAAGTGGAGCAGACAGAGAGGACTGCCTGTAACTAGCCTTGTAATTATTCTTGTAATTAACTTCTAACACTTGATATTAATTAGAATCCAGAGTCACTTTTCCCAAATTGCAAGAGTCTGGGTATTCAATCACTCATGTGACCAAAGTTCTTCATGACATTCATAGAATCAGAGAATCCCTATAGTTTGGCCCATCGAGTCCACACCAACCCTCTGAAGAACATCCCACCTAGATCCACATCCCTACTCTACCCCTATAACCCTGCATTTCCTATGGCTAATCCACCTCACCTGCACATCCCTGGACAATAAGGGTAATTTAGCATGGCCAAGCCTCCTAACCTGTGTATCTTTGGACTGTGGGAGGAAATCGGAGTACCCAGAAGAAACCCACGCAGACACAGGCAGAAAACTTCCTGTAAGATGGTGGTGGAGTAGGGCTTCTGAGCCCAGGGCTTGTCTGCTCTGTCCGCTTTTCTTTTCATGTATTTTCTTTTTTATTCTCTCTTCACTTGTTTTTTTCTCTTTTATTTTACTTACCTCTTGTTTGAAAACATGGTATCGGTGGTGGCAAGTAGGCCACCAGAGCGGACTTATGGCAGTGAGTTTGGAGGGAAGTTTCATTCCTGGCAATTTCTGCATTGTCGAGGCAGACCTAGTGCTGACTCATGGATGCTGTCGTGGAGGGGTTTGGGTTACTAATGGTGGTTGTGTCCAGTGCAGATTCAAGGAGCGGCATGGTGGCTCAGTGGTTAGCACTGCTGCCTCACAGCACCAGGGAGCTGGGTTCAATTCCACCCTCGGGCAACTGTCTGTGTGGAGTTTGCACATTCTCCCCGTGTCTGCATGGGTTTCCTCTGGGTGCTCCGGTTTCCTCCCACAATGGGTCTAGGTGGGATGCACTGAGGGTCAGTGTGGGCTTGTTATGCTGAAGGGCCTGTTTCCACACTGATGGGATTCTATGATTCTAAGGAGGCAGTGGCTGAGGTGTGTTTGGCTGTATTGATGAGGTGGGCCCAAAGCAGACTCATGGTGGCAGTAGAGTTGGGTTTTGGTCAGTGCTGTACTGGGCAGCATCTGTGGCATTGATGAGGTCCAGCGAGGACTCATAGACGGCATTGGTGGAGGCAAGATGGCACCAAAGATTGGTGACTTTCGTTCTAGAGGCAGTGACGTGGCGAAGGGGATTCATGCCTTCTCACCAGGCCCATGGCCCATGGAGCACTTAACAAGAAGGACTGTAAAGTTGGACACTTTTCCTTTACTTCTTCATTCTTTTGCCCTGTTTTGGTTTATTTTCTGTGCTTTGAGATGGCGCTGGAGAGTAACCACACTATACAACACCTTTCACTGTATTTTTGTAACAAGATACATGTGAAAATAAATAAATCAAATCAAATGTGCAAACTCCACTCAGAGTCATGCAAAGATGGGTTTTGAACCCAGGTGCCTGTTGTGTGAGATAGCAGTGCTAACCACTGAGCCATTGTACCGTCCTCAATCCATTGTTTCACAGCTGTCCATTAATGAATAAGCACAGTGAAAAATCATCAATATGATCAGATAATATGGTCAGAAAAGTACATTCAGTAATTTTTATGATGTGCAGCATAAAAATCATCACAATGAAAACAAGATTTGTTTAAATTCAGCTAAATAAATGTTAGATCAAACCAAATACTGAGAGCTTTTCCATTTATAATGGGTAAATCATTCATTGTTTACTACAGGAGTGCTCTTGAACATATATAAATATTTTCAACCTTTGATTTCAGGTTTAATGACATTTACTGCCATCTTCCTGTGGAGATGATTAACTTTGAACTGTGCTTGAACATGTCATCTCTGTTTTCATGTACAGAAACATTTATACTAGCAAAGTCAAAGTTGGTTTAGAATTTGTTGCTAATCGTTATTTTAAGGATGTAGAAGCATCAGACTATGCTTTCTTGTAATAGCTAATTTTAGTGAAAGGGCGACATCAAAGAAACATGAACAACTATTTAAAAACCAAAAGAACTGTGGATGCTGTAAATCAGGAACAAAAACAAAGTTGCTGGAAAAGCTCAGCAGGTCTGGCAGCATCTGTGAAGGAGAAAACAGAG
>NC_063332.1:138414541-138473892 GCF_021869965.1 Rhincodon typus | reverse complement strand
CCAGCTCCACACTGTGTTATGTTATCTCTTCCAGTTGAGAAGCTTTGCCTTCGATTGTCCCATGTCCATCTTCATAATCTCTCTAAACCTAATGATGGTGCGAGTACTGTTTTCTAAAGGTTATCCCATTGAAATATATTTCATTTACTTATTTTTCCCCAGGTTTTGCATTGTGTCCTTTCACATTGACCTGTGCAAGCATAATAATCAAGAACGTTATCCTGTAGGCATTTCATGAATTCCTCCCTACTCCATGTCCTTTCCATTGTTTTATTTCCTGTCTATTTTAAGGTCATTGCCTTGAATCCAAAGATAAGTTAAATTACTTGGTACATCAGATAATTTTTGGGACCTTCCTCACCTCAGTCCCCTGTCACAGTATTTTGTGGCCTCCTCTCACTGGGAGTTATCCAAAATGCATACTTAGTGGCATAGCCACCTTCTAGCTGAAATGAAAGAAGATCCCAATGACCATATGTTAGCAGCAGAGATTCTTGATGGACTAATCTCAGAAAAGACCAGAGAACTTTTAACTCCTGTGCTACTAAAATTCAGGACCTCAGGATGTCTCAGCAATGAATGCTTGTATTTATAAAGCACTACTAACGTAATAATATGTCCCAACATGCTTTACAGGAGTGTTCTCAAACAGAATTTAACATGTGCAAAGAGTAAACTAGTGAGAGAGTTTTTTAAGGAGTGTCTTAAAAGACCAATGAAAGATGGAGGCAAAGAGATTTAGGAAGGGAATTCTACAGCTTAAGGTCTTAATTGCTGAAGGCAGGATTGCTAACAGTGGAGCAATTAAGATCAAGGAAGTATAAGAGGCTGCAGATTTCTTGAAGGATGTAGAAGGTTATAAGTGATTACATAGATTTGGATGGTGTAGTAATGAAGTAATCTTTGTAGAATACAGTCACAGAGCAAGCAAAACCACACAATGGTTCTGGACATTGGGGCCAGGAGGCTGATTGTAATAGACCTCCTGAACTAATCAGATGCTCTGGTTCTGGATGAAGAAATCAAGGCTATTCTTAATAATGAGCCAGTTGAGTCTTTATGATATTTGGCCTCATGTTTTTTCTATGACTGTTACTGAGGATCTATTCACTTCAGATCGGGTTGCTGCAGATGTTGGACACAACTTAAGCCGTACTGAATACTGGCATCAATCTGCAAGATTCTAGAACATAGATCAGTACAACACAGGAACAGGCCCTTTGGCCCACCATGTCTACACCAACTATGATGCCATTCTAAAGTATTCCCATTCGCCCACATATACGCTCTATTCACTGCCTGTTAATGTGTCTGTCTAAATCCTCTTAAATATTGCTATCATCTTTGCTTCTACCACTTCCCCAAGCAGCATGTTCCATGCATCTACCACCTCTGTGTTTAAAAAATACTTGCCTCATACGTATCCTTTAAACTTTCCACCTTTCACATTAAATATTACTTGTATTTGACATTTCCAACCTGGGAAAAGGACTCTGACTACGCACCCTATCATGCCTCTCTTAATTTTATGTACTTCTATCAGATTATCCCTCAGTCTGATACTCTTGCAAAAACAATTCAAGTTTGTCCAAACTCCTCTTATTGCTAATACACTCCAGTCCAGGGAACAACTGATAAACTTCTTTTGCACCCTCTCCAGAGCCTCCACATCCTTTTTATAATGTGGTGACCAGAACTATACACAGTACTCCAAATGTCGCCCACCTAAAGTTTTATACAGCTGCAACATGACTTGCCAACTTTTGTATCCAAAGCCCTGGCCATTGAAGGCACGCATATATGCCTTCTTTACCATTTTGTTCAATTCTGTTGCCACTTTCAGGAAGCCATGGACTTGAACCGGAACGTACCTCTATACATCAATGCTCCTAAGAGTCCTGCCATTTACAGTATCCTTTCCTATAGCATTTGACCTCTCAAAATGTATTACCTCACACTTGTCCAGACTAACTTCCATCTGCCACTTCCCTGTCTCGCTTTCCAGCTGATCTACATCCTGCTGTATCCTTTGACAATTTTCCTCACTATCCATAACTCCACCAATTTTCGAGTTGTCTGCAATTTACTAATCAGCCCACCAAATCATTTATGTATATTATAAACAGTAGAGATCCCAGCACTGGTCCTTGCGGAACATCACTGGTCACAGACATCCAGTCTGAAAAACATCCTTCCACAATTACCCTTTGTCTTCTATGACCAAGCCAATTTTGTATCCAGCTTACCAACTCACCGTGGATCCCATGTGACTTAATTTTCTGGACCAGCCAGAAAATGAGGGACCTTGTCAAGTGCTTTTGTAACGACAATGTAAACAACATCTACTGCTCTACCTTCATCAATCATCTTTGTTACTTTCTCAAAAAACTCAAGACAAGACATCCCCTGCATAAAGCTTTACTGACTATCTCAAATAAGAGCATTCGTTTCCAAATGTTGGGGGAAGGACACAAGGTATAGAAGAGAATGTGGTAGAAGGGGATTGGTCCGGTCCCAAGCAGGTGATCATGAGTTAGGGTCAGATCTGGAGTGCTGGGGGTCACCTTTGATGGTGGGGGAGGGTGTTGGCAGATTCCATGGTGGAGGGTCTCAGGGCAGGCAATGAATGGCTGGTCCTGGGATAGAGGCTGTGTCAGGTCAGAATGTGGATGGTGTAAGGGGTCTGGATGATGAGTAATTGAGGGAGTGTGTGACAGTTTAAGGGGGGTGATGTCAGTTAAACTAATTAATGATCTAACTTTTACTGAGTAGCTACTTACTTAACTGCACCCTCCAAATCCTCTGATGTAAATGGATACTCTCAGAAGGTTCCAAGGATAGTAGAATTGCTCAATGGGAGCTTCAATTTTCGGGACAATTCCTTAAGAATCTGCTATCCTGGAGATTCGGCAGGGACCTCAATCACAACTGTATCTATATTTCAGAAACTATTATCTGCCCATCAGAAAATGTGGACCATCAAAGAAACATTACAGTGAAGGAGGCCATTTGGTCTGTTGTTCAAGCACTGGCTCTTCAATAAAGGATAATTACCAAGTACCAACCTTCTACTTTATCCCCATACATTGCACACTATTTCTATCCAAATAGTCTTGAATATCTCAATAGAACAAGCTTCCACCAGTGCCATCCAGGCAGTGTGTTCCGAACCTTAACAACTCGCTGCGTAAGAGTTCTTTTTTTGCAACACATTTGCTTCTTTTCCACATCATTTTAAATCCATACCTTTTCATTCTTATTCTTTTTATGAGCAGGAAAAGCTTCTCCCTATCTACTTTATGCAGCCTGCTCATGATTTTGAAAAATGCTATCAAACCTCTTCTCAGCTTTGTTCTCTCCCAGGTGAATAGGCCTAACTTTTTCAATCTAGCCCCATAACTGAAGTTTCTCATTCCTGGAACCATGGTTGTAAATTGCTTCTCCACTGTCTCCAATGCATTCACATTTTTCCTATAATGTGGCACCAACAACTACACACAATACTCCAGCTGAGATCTCATAAGTGTCTTGTACAAGTTCAATGGCAGTAACCTGCATTTGTATCCTAGGTCTCCATTAATAAAAGCTGAAGACACTATATGTTTTGTTAACTGGTCTCTCAACCTGTTCTGCTGCCTTCGACAATCTGTGCACATGTACGCCCAGGTCCCTCTGTGGCACAGTGGCACAGGGTTAGCACTGCTGCCTCACAGCGCCAGGAACCCGGGTTCAATTCCAGCCTCAGGTGACTGTCTGTGTCCAGTTTGCACATTCTCCCCGTGTCTGCGTGGGTTTCCTCCGGGTGCTCCGATTTCTTCCTACTGTCCAAAGATGTGCAGGTTGGGTGGATTGGTCATGCTCAATTGCCCGTAGTGTTCAGGGATGTGTAGATTAGGGGGATGGGTCTGGGTGGGATGCTCTGAGGTTCAGTGTGGACTTGTTGGGCTGAAGGGCCTGTTTCCACACTGTAGGGATTCAATGATGATTTGTTCATCCTGAAAAATCACTGCTGATCTGCATTGCCTCAGAAAATAAAATTAAAATGATCATTGGGCCGTTGTTAATATTGGTGAAAATGAATCCTGCTGGCTTTGAATGGATATCTTAGCTACTTGTCCAGAAAAGTCTTTTCAGTAGGAAAAAGCAATTTTTCAGTAGCGAAGTAATTGGGGCATTTTAACTGTCCACCTACCCAGGTATCTGTGAGGTGGGTAGAGTTAAAATGTATTTTAATTTCATTATTTTTATCAAATCCTACGTGAGATGTTGGTTAGTCTGAGAGAGATTTTACCATGGCTAACTGTTGTACTTTTATCTTATCAGGGGAACGGAGAATATCATATAAGGCATTGCAGGGGGCCCTCATGATTTACTTTTACAGGTCAGTAAAACCAAACATACTACCGTAGAAGGGTTGAGTGCTTTAGTGAACTTGCATTTTGTTTCCTCACCTCTGGGACTTCTGCTCAAATCCAATTTAAACTGATTCAATAAAAGTACTGTTGTTTATTGTTGGGGCTCCAACAGCTAATGGAAAATCACAGGCTGTAAACATTTTGAGCGTGCTGGTCATCTATGGAAGGACTGGAATGTGAAAATTGTAATTAATTGAATTTGGACATCCCAAATAGACACTGACTGCTACAAACTAACCACAGTTTGCAATCTCAGTACATTAACAGCACTGGAAATATTGCAAGTTGCCATAATCTTACCCAGACTATACGGTTGCTCTCTCATTAGAGAAAGACAACTGGTGGTTGGTTTAACCTAAGGGTTACCATGCCTCAGGGGAGAGGAGAGATTGAGAATGAGATTCCTTCATGGTAACCTCAGCCAGTGTAAGAATTGAGCACACTCTGCTAGATTCATTGTACATAGTAAATCAACAGTCTAGCCAACTGAGCTAATTGACACCCCAAAATGTTCTCTCTGTGGTGTAGGTGTTAATTTTTTGGGTCCAGTGACCCTTCTTCAGAATGACTTTTTTTTATAATAAATCTCAGAAATTAATTTATTAATTTTCCATAAATCTTGGTGAAGCTCAAGATTTTTGTGCAGATTTCAAAGAGAAGTGGAGTTAGATGGTTTTCCCATTTTTTTTGTCCATGCCTGGATTCAGAAGAAAAATGCTGAGAAGTTAACTTTAAAATAGAGGTTAGACAATAGAAGATATTCAAAATATTTACATTTTTTATCTCCAGAGAAGAACCACGTTTCCAAGTGCCATTCCAGTTGTTGAATTCACTCATGGATATTGATGCCCTTATGACTAAATGGAGATGTAAGTTGTGCTTCCAACTTCAAATTAATAACAAAACTTGTGCATGTTTCATGAAAGTAAGTCAATTTAAAACATGTTCCTACTTTTTCCAAGACAACCATGTTTGTCTGGTGCAAAGGATGATCGGGAGTAAAGCTGGCACTGGTGGTTCATCCGGCTATCATTATTTACGTTCTACGATGAGGTAGGATAAAAGGAGAGCCTTTTTTTTTCAAACTTTGTAAAGGTCTTCTAATTTTTGTTGTGGAAAATTGAGCAAATATCCATGGAAATTGCTGATCGTTATCGGTACTTTAAATTTAGCCACTTTGTAGTGATTAATTAATAGGGTTCTTTTCTTCACTGCACACACACATTACACTGCTGCTTTCATGAGCTATTCAGTAATACTCCCCAGGTAAATTTTACTTTAGGTACCAGGATGGTATCTGTTTGTTTGATTTACTCATTGTGGAACCCACAATATGCTTATCTCATGTTAATTTCAGGAAAAACAGTTCATGGGTACTAAGCTCCATCAGATTGCTGTATGGGTGATGAAGGTGAAATCACCATATCATTACCCTCCTGTGCTTATTATCTTGATTAATAAACAGCATAAACATCAAGAATCCACATTTCCAACCTGTATAAATTTCTTTTTATTTGGATTGATTGTTTGAAACAACACAAGTTATGTTGTCTGAAAATTGAAACATCTATCTTTCTGTTTTCAACTTGAAATCATGAATGTACATTCTTCAAATATTAGGGGATTTTGGAGCAGAATATGCAGAGGAAGAAAGTGTGTGAATATGACAGTTGGATTTTTGATAGCTGATTAAATTAATGTGTTGGTGTTGGGAAAGTGTACAAAGGGATTGCACTATAGAAGGTCTCATACATTGCGAGTAGCTGAAGAGTGCTTTCTCTGGCGTTCAGGTCGACATTATAAATCTTCAAAGGAACATCAACTTAAACTCCATGAGAAATGGGTGCCAATAGGTTGGGAAAGGGACTCTGAGTGATGGAGAGGCATTGCCACCTAGTAAAGAGGTAACTGAAGACAAAGAAACCAAAAGAACTGTAGATGCTGGAAATCTGAAACAAAAACAGAAATGGTTAGAAAATCTCAGCAGATCAGGCAGCATCTATGGAGAGAAATCAGAGTTAACATGTTGAGTCCAGTGACTCTTCTTCAGAATTGATGGTAGCTAGGAAAAGGATGGTTTTATACAGAAGAAGGGATGGGGTGGGGAGGGGCAAGAGTAAACAATAGGTTGAGATAGTGCCCAAAGAGAGAAAAACAGTTGGACAGACAAAGAAGTGGTTAAAGTTCAGACTGTGGGAATGAATAGCCGTTAGTGGGGACTATTAGTGACCTTTGGGTAGTGTGCGGTAGCAGCCCACGTGATGCCAAGGCCTGTTGTGTGGACGTGAGGCAAAGCATGGGGAAAGGTGCTCAAACCCTAAAATTTTTGAACTTGACATTAAGAACTGAGGGCTGCAGAGTTCCCAAGCAGAAAATGAGCTGCTGTTCTTCTAGCTTGCTCTGAGCTTCGCAGGAGCTCTGAAGCAAGCCTGAGACAAATGTTGGCAAGCAACTGGAAGCTCAGGGTCTTCTTTGCGGATAGAAAGTAGGTGTTCTATGTAGCCGTCATCCAGTCTGCACTATGTTTCCCCAATGTACAGGAGGCCACATTGTAAGCAGAAATACTGTAGATTACATTGAGTAAAACACCTCAGAACACCTATGTTCTGTCCGCAAAAAAAGACTCTGAGCTTCCAGCTGCTTGCCACTTCAACACACTACTGTGTGGCCAACATCTCTGTGTCAGGCTTGTTGCAGAAGCTCAGCGCAAGCTGGAAGACAGCACCTCATTTTCCACTTGGGATCTCTGCAGCCTTCTGGACTTAATATCGAGTTTAACAATGTTAGAGTTTGAGCACCTTTCCCCTACCCCCACACGCTAGGCCTTGGCAACAAATAGACTGTTACCACACACTATTTATTGTCAGACATTAACAGTTCCCATTAACAGCTATTTACTTTTCCAGGCTAAACTTTAACCACAGATAACAAGGTGTAGAGCTGGATGAACGCAGCAGGCCAAGCAGCATCAGAGGAGCAGGAAAGCTGACGTTTCGGGTCTGGACCCTTCTTCAGAAATAGAGCAGAAATGCAGCATTTCTGAAGAAGGGTCCAGACCCGAAACGTCCGCATTCCTGTTCCTCTGATGCTGCTTGGCCTGCTGTGTTCATCCAGCTCTACACCTTGTTATCTCAGATTCTCCAGCATCGGCAGTTCCTTCTTTCTCTAAACTTTAACCATTCCTTTGCCTGGCTAACTATTTTTCACTCTCTTTAGGCTCTATTTCCATCTATCATTTACTCTTCCCTGTCCCCCATCCCATATTCTGTGTTTAAAAAAAGAAGTCCTTTTCCTGGATAACTTTTAAGCTTTTGTTTAAATTCAAAGCAGGCAAGTTCACTCTGATTCATTAAATCATTGTCACATGGAATGCACCACGGAATGTCTGTCTCCCACCCTTTCTCTTGCTGTAAAATGTGGAATATAATGCATGGACATGTTCTTTGTTTCAGTAAAGGACAAAAGGTCTGCATTTGAATATCTGTAGCTTCTGGCAGGCATATGTCTATCACACAGTGAGCCCAAGTGATCAACTTAAATTGGTTATTATTGTAATTCTAATTGGTAGCACAATCTCAGAATACAGGGTAGACCGTTTAGGAGAGGTGAGGAAACATTTCTTCAAAGTGTAGTTTATCTGTGGAATTCTCTACCACAGAGGCTATGAGGCCACATCACTGAACATATTCAAGAAAGAGATAATTAAAGTTTTACATAGAACATAGAACATTACAGCGCAGTACAGGCCCTTCGGCCCTCGATGTTGCGCCGACCTGTGAAACCGATCTGAAGCCCATCTAACCTAAACTATTCCATTATCATCCATATGTTTATCCAATGACCATTTAAATGCCCTTAAAGTGGGCGAGTCTACTATTTTTGCAGGCAGGGCATTCCACGCCCTTACTACTCTCTGAGTAAAGAACCTACCTCTGACATCTGTCCTATATCTATCAACCCTCAATTTAAAGCTATGTCCCCTCGTGCTAGCCATCACCATCCGAGGAAAAAGGCTCCCACTGTCCACCCTATCTAATCCTCTGATCATCTTGTATGTCTCTATCAAGTCACCTCTTAACCTTCTTCTCTCTAATGAAAACAGCCTCAAGACCCTCAGCCTTTCCTCATAAGACCTTCCCTCCATACCAGGCAACATCCTGGTAAATCTCCTCTGCACCCTTTCCAATGTTTCCACATCCTTCCTATAATGCGGTGACCAGAACTGTACGCAATACTCCAAGTGCGGCCGCACCAGAGTTTTGTACAGCTGCAACATGACCTCATGGCTCCGAAACTCAATCCCTCTACCAATAAAACCTAACATACTGTACGCCTTCTTAACAACGCTATCAACTTGGGTGGCAACTTTCAGTGATCTATGCACATGGACACCGAGATCTTTCTGCGCATCCACACTACCAAGAATCTTACCATTAGCCCAGTACTCTGTATTCCTGTTATTCCTTCCAAAGTGAATCACCTCACACTTTTCCGCATTAGACTCCACTTGCCACCTCTCAGCCCAGCTCTGCAGCTTATCTATGTCCCTCTGTAACCTGCAACATCCTTCCGCACTATCCACAACTCCACCAACTTTGGTGTCATCCGCAAATTTACTAACCCATCCTTCTACGCCCTCATCCAGGTCATTTATAAAAATGACAAACAGCAGTGGCCCCAAAACAGATCCTTGAGGTACACCACTAGTAACTGAGATCCTTGAGGTACACCAGTAGTAACTGAACTTTAAAGACATAGAGGACAGATAAAGGAGGAAAATGGCATTGAGATAGAGGAACAGCCATGATCATACTGAATGACAGAACAGGTTCAAAGGGCTGAATGGCTTACTCCTGCTCCTAGTTTCTGTACATCTAGTTTTAATTGATATTGCTTAGAAAGTGCTGATCAATCATGCAAGCACATCTAATGTTGGACACTATGGGGTCTTAATGGAGTCTGAGTGACATGGGGGTATGACGCGATTTGGGTTAGAATTGGATGGGAAGTCTGGTGATCCTTATTTTGATATTGGGAGCATTTTACTTCATATTTTATGCTTTTGCCATATAGTGAGGTGAGTTTCTCTTTTGGCAACAGTGAGTTGCCAATGAAGAGGGATATTAGCTTGTCAAAACTCATCTGCTCACTATTCAATTTCCTATCTTACCAAACACACCAAATAAGATAGATAATGAGAATTCTCAATGTGGAACTCAAGAGTGGGTAGCTGGTGACTTCAGCTCATCATTGGCTGCGTACAGCTGGTGTGTTTGTCACCCAGTGCCAACATTTGAGGCATGCTGCATGTGTATCAGCCACACACACACCTCACATCCACAGTCATTGCCATTCCACATGTGCCAGCCTCTAAGATTCCTCAAGGTACATGTCCAATCAAATTCCAGGACCCTTCTGTAATTCAGTGCTGAACTTCAGGCTACTCTGGTGACTTTCATTGTCATGATGTTGCAAGGACACTGTGCGCTTAGGAATATGGGACCAGTTGAATGTCTAGGATCTTCGCTTGCTGTCATACTTCTCACTCATTCTGTGCCTACCTGGATGTTCATAGCATCCTGACTTCCTTGCCTTTTGCATTTTGTCCTCTTAGCATATTATAATGCTTAAAATACTTCTGTCTCTGTCTTGCTGTTTAGCATTTAAAAAAAGGCCTGGAATCTCCTCATGGTTGTTAGCAGTCTTCAGTCAAATGAAGGAAGATAGTCTTCAGTCAGGATGTCCTGGCACAGTAAATCGAGGATAAGTCCAATACGCTTCTGATTGCCAGTCAACCACTCAGGGTGGCCAGAGTCAGAACATGCTCAATGTAAAGGGTGAGAAGCCCAATATCAAGTAGCCTATTATCTGTCTTGAATCTTTCTGACTTTTTGTGGGCTGTTTTTCTCTTGGATGGAGAGAGTGGCAAGTATTAGGGAAGATGAAAGTGTATGTCACTTTTGGTGCAGAGGAGACAGCGCAAAGTGCATGCAGAATTAGTGATGTTGGGGCTAGGGTGGGTGAGAGCAAGTTGGAAAGAATTTGCAGGCAATAGTGAGTGTAGACAGCATGAGCCTTGGTAGGAGGTGGGTACAGTAGCAGAACAGAGTGTGTGTGAGATTTTGGAGACAAGTTTGTGGAACTTATGCCGGAGAGTGGACAGCGTTCACCTTCTTTCTATGGGCATTTCTCCATATGATTCAGACTGCACTGATCTGGTTATCAACCACAACCCAGGCTGGCATAGTTTGCAGTTGTGGCCACCACTGCTGCTCCTGGGTGAAAACGATATCTCCTCTCGAGGATGCACAACTCTGTTCAAAGGACCTATAGGCCCTTTGCTGCAAAGTAGGTGCCAACTTCCCTTTCTGCTGTGTCGTGGACAAATATCAGGAACCATGCTTCACACTGACAGTGCTTCTGTAGGTGCACAACAGGCTTTTAAACATGGTTTGGGGAGTAATGAATACCATCCTTTCAGTGTATGGTCAATTTTAGCAGGAATAACACATGATGAGATGGTGATAGAACCAGATGTGAGGGACATCGATAGTTAATGAGCCACATTTAGTAAGATATGTTGAGAATTCCTCTTTAAAAAATTTGATGCAATTCGCAATTAACTAAAGGAAATCATAAAATTAAGTCCTATATTTTGAATTCTGTGAACAGTCAAAAGGACATGCTCTTTGATACAATGATCTTATCGATTCTCAGTGTAAGTGGAGGGTTGCTTTTTGAATTGGAGACGTGTGACCAGTGGTGTTCCACTGGGATCAGTTCTCGGTCCTCTTTTGTTTGTCATTTATATAAATTATTTGGATGAGAATATAGAAGGCATGGTTAGAAAGTTTGCGGACGACATCAAAATTGATGGCTTAGTAGACAGTGAAGAAGGTTTTCTAAGATTACAAAGGGATCTTAATCAAATAGGTCAATTGGCTAAAAAATGTCAGATGGAGTTCAATCTGGATAAATGCAATATATTGCATTTTGGTATAACAAACAGGGGTAGGGCTTATACAATTATTGGTAGGGCCTTAGGTGGTGTTGTAGAACAGAGGTACCTAGGAGTGCATGCACACAATTCTTTGAAGTTTGCATCACATATAGACAGAATGGTTAAAAAGGCATTTGGCACACTTGCCTTCATTGCTCAGTCCTTTGAGTATAGAAGTTGTGAAGTCATGTTCAGGTTGTACACAACGTTGGTGAGGCCTCTTCTGGCATACTGTGTCCAGTTCTGGTCGCCCAGATATAGGCAGGATATTATCAAGCTGGAGAGGGCTCAAGAGATTTACCAGGATGTTGCCAGGTATGGAAGGTTTGAGTTATAAAGCAAGGCAGGATAGCTAGGACTTTTTTCACTGGAGTGTAGGAGGTTGAGAGGTGACCTGAAAGAAGCTTATAAAATAATAAGAGATATAGATAGAGTTAATAGTAGTTACCCTTTCCCTAGGATGGGGGATTTCAAGAATAGGGGGCATATTTTTAAGGTGAGAGGAGAGACATTTAACAAGACATTAGACGCAAATCTTTTATACAGAGGGTGGTTCATGTGTGGAATGAACTTCCTGGGGAAGTGGTGGATGTGGGTACAATTACAGCATTTAAAAGACATTTGGATAAGTACATGAATAGGAAAGGATGGGAGAGATCTGGACCAGGAGCAGGGACCCGTTTAGTTTGGAATAACGTTTGGCATGGACTGGAGGGTCTGTTTCTGTGCTGTATGACTCTGTAAGTTATTGTTCCCTTTAAATTTTGGTATTCTTGCAAATCTGTCCTGATGAGTGCAAGACAAAAAAAAACTTTGACAGGGTGCCTTTTTTTAAGCAATATTCAAGTTCTATACTGTATTAGTTTTGTTGATGTAATACTTATCTTGGAAGAATTATGTTTCTGAATTCATTTTAAGGGAAAATAGTGATCGTTTAACTGAAATGCCCTAAATACGCATTAATGACAGATTTCAGCTATAACCATTACTGGTCTATTACGGCAGTTCAATTTTTTTGATAAAGTTGTCAACAGGTAACTATTTTCTTCATCAGAAAGACCTTTGGGACGCCCAAATGCGAATAAACATTTTTACACAGAACTTTCATTTTTACCACCCCTCACACCATTCCCCCAAACTTCCATTCCCAGCCACCTAAACATTTTTGGAATGAGTTCTTGCTGAGGTTTTGACAGAGTCAAATTCAGGGACAGAATTCACTTCAACAATAGATTATATAAGACTTGGAATTTCAGGATTGCCACTAAGGGAAATTCTAATCTTCTGAGGAGGTCTCTAATCTCCAAACCAAATAAACAGCACTCTCCCAGTCATTAAGTAAGTTTGGTGTTTTCCTTGAAGTGATTTCTGCCAAATAAGATCAGCATTTATCTGAAACCATGAGTTTCCAAGAAGTGAATTTTGAAAAGAAGTTCCAGTGCCTTTTCCTTGACCTTTTCAAACACACAATCCAGATATCCGCAATATTTTAAATGCGACTTCCACAACAATGATTAAATATGAAGTGTTCACAAAAAAGGGAAGCTGGAAGGAAGGAAGGCAGCCTGGCATCTGTCTGGCATAAAGTTCCTGATGTCCATTGAGGGCACTGTCCACCACCCAAGGTGATACTTCTCCTGTCTTCCTCTTTCCCTGTCCCCGAGGGGTCAAAGTCGCACTCTGGTCTAATTAAGACCATCCACAACATATAATTGCTGCAGAGCAGCTAGATTTCATATTTTGTTAAGTGCTGGCTGATTTTTAGAATGATTGGGGGTGGGTGTGGGGGATATCAGGTATGTTCCCCCCTTGTAAAATCTCTTCCATGAAATTACTATTGCTCTCCGTAAGATGTTACTTGACCTATTGAGTATTACCAGCGTTTTCTGAGTAAAACTTTTTTTTGTTCTTTTTGATTTTCTATTTCAGTGATCGATATAAAGTGTTTGTTGACCTGTTCAACCTTGCAACTTTCTTGGTCCCAAGACAATGGATTCCAAAGCTGACCTCTTCAATTCACAAATTTTTACATACTGCAGAGTGTTGTGATAGCTCATACTTCAGTGGTGAGGAATCTGATTAAAATAGAAATCAACTCAGCATATTTTGAAAGCAAACTATACACAATTTAAAAAGATTTTTAAAGCTTTTAATGATCCATGTATGTTTTTAAACTTTAATTGGACTTTAACACAAAATCATTTTCAGTGAAAGGCTTTGGGACAGATCTTGGCTTTATAATTTTGTAAAATGGGTGATAGTGGATCTGCAGCACGTTTTACACATCCCCCGATTTTCACGTTCATTTACTATCACATGAACTCAATAGTACCCCTCTTTCTCAATTCGTTTCCTGTAACATATTTTATGAATGGTGAGGTAATGTACATGTAAATCTATTTATATAAAATATTATACACAGGATATAAAACTACCTTAATTCTTCAGGAGATGCGTACTGTTAGATTTAGTTTATATTTCATTGATTTAAAAGAGCAACATTGCTTCGAAAAAAAATGGACATGGCTTTTATTGACAGTTGTAAATTTGTACATTAGTGGAATTATTCAAAAGGCTTTTCGTATGCAAATGCACTGTATTTGTGCATCCTTTCTGAAAGGTATGTTATCAATTAAGTAAATCTAAATACCTTGATTAAGGTTCAATAACCATTGGCATGCTGGACAGTGTGAAGCAACATTCATTAACTACATGTTAAACTTCATCCTCAAGCTTGTCAACATTCTGATCTGGTAGATCAGAAGATCATGTCTGCTTTTATAGTATGCAATCTTTCAACTCACTTCGTATGTTACAGTGTGGGTTATTATTGCTTTATTCATTCACACAATAGTGGATATACATGTCTGGCAAGGCCAACAATTATTGCTTTATCTCTTCAATACAACTGGGTGGCTTGCTAGGTCACTTCAGATGGCAATTTGAGAGTCAACCACATTGTCATGGATCGGTTAATCGTGGCAGATTTACTTCCTTAAATGCCACTAGTGAACCAGTTGATTTTTGTGTCAATCCAGGATCCTTGTTACTATTAATTATACTAGATTTTTTATATTGCAGATGTATTTCATTATTAAAATTAAAATTCCCAGCTGGTAGTATGACCACTTTAAACAAAAACCACCTACAGAGAAACTTTCATCAATAAAAGTGGAGTGGAAAAAACACAGCAGGTCAGACAGCATCCGAGCAGCAGGACAGTCAATGTTTTGGGCTGAAACTCTTCGTCAGGACTTGGGAGGGAGATGGGAGCCCAGAAATAAACAGACGGAGGAGGGTGGGTCTTGGGGGGAAGGTAGGTGGGATGGAGATAGGTGGATGCAGGTAAGAGGTAGATCAGTGGGAAGGGTGGAGTGGATAAGTGAATCAGAAGATGGACAGGTTGGGAGCGGAGAGATTTTGAAGCCTGTGAAGTCAATATTCAGGCCATTGGGCTGTAAACTCCCACTGTGAAACATCAGGTGTTGTTCCTCCAGTTCACGTATAGCCTTGCTCTGACAGTGGAGGAAGTCAAGGATGGACTTGTCACCAGGGGAGTGGGAGGGGGTGTTAAAGTGGATGGCAACCAGAAGGTTGGGTTGGTTGGTGTGTGCGTAGTGCAGGTGCTCTGTGAACCGGTCCCCGAGACTGTGTTTGGTCTCCCTGATATAGAGGAGATCACGTTGGGAGCAAGAGAAACTTTCACCCATTTTGTTCAGCTACATTGTTCATCACAACATTGAATTCCAAGTCCTTTGTCCTTGTCCGGGATCTTGATCAGATGGGCCAACGGGCCGAGGAGTGGCAGATGGAGTTCAATTTAAAAAAAATGTGAGGTGCTGCATTTTGGAAGGGAAAATCAGGGTAGGACTAATACACTTAATGGTACAATCCTGGAGAGTGTTGCTGAAAAAAGAGACCTTGGAGTGTAGGTTCATAGTTCCTTGAATGAGAAGTAGCAGGTAGACAGGAGAGTGAAGAAGGCGTTTGGTATGCATGCCTTTTATTGGTTAGTGCATTCAGTATAGGAGTTGAGAGGTCATGTTATGGCTGTACAGGACATTGATTAGGCCACTTTTGGAATACTGGTGCAATTCTGGTCTCCCTGGTAGAGGAAGGATGTTGTGAAACCTGAAAGGGTTCACAAAGGATTTACAAGGATGTTGCCAGGGTTCGAGCTATAGGGAGAGGCTGAATAGGCTGGGGATATTTTCTGGGAAGCGTTGAATCTGAGGGGTGACCTGATAGAGATTTATAAAATCATGAGGGGCATGGATAGGGTAAATAGACAAGTTCCTTTCCCTGGGGCGGGAGAGTCCAAAACTAGGGGGCGTAGGTTCAAGGAGAGAAGGGAAAGATTTAAAAGGGACCTAAGGGGCAACTTTTTTTTATACAGAGGGTGGGATGGAATAAACTGCCACAGGAAGTGGTGGAGGCTGGTACAATTAGAACATTTAAAAGGCATCTGGATGGATGTATGAATTGGAAGGGTTTAGACGGATATGGGCCAAATGCTGGTATATGGGACTGGATTAGTTTAGGATATCTGGTTGGCATGGATGAGTTGGACTGAAGGGTCTGTTTCCATGCTGTGCATCTCCAAGACCAGAGGGCACAAGTTTAAGGTGAAGAGTAAGTGATTCAGAGGATATCTGAGGGGAAAAAAATAATTTACGTAGATGGTGGTAGAGATATGCAAGATGCTGCCTGATGGCAACTTGTAAGAAGCATCTGGATGAGCACTTAAAATGGCAGGGCAGGGCACAGTAGGCTATGGATCAACAGCAAGTAAATAGGATTAGTGTAGTGTCATGTTTGTTGGTTTGCATAGACGTGGTGGGCTGAAGGGCCTGTTTCTATCCTATATGACTCTAAGACTGCACTGGCAGACCCAATGTTTCAGTCTGCTCCTGCCTGCTTATTGAGTTTATTCTATCTTAACTTGTAATTCTTACGATGCTTGATGTTGGTTTCACAATTTCCAGTTTTCTGGCCCTAGCTGCATCCTCTCCATCAGGAATGTGCAACCCTTCTGCATGTCCATCCCACATCAGGATGGTCTTAAGGCTCTTCACCTCTTTCTTGACAAGAGGTCTGAACACCCCCCACTCGTCACCACCCTCCATCACCCGGTAGACTTTGTTCTCACTTTGAACGACTTTTCCTTTACTTCATCTCATTTTCTCCACGTCAAAGGCATGGCCAGGGGTACTTGCTTGGTCGTAGCCAGGCCCCTCTCTTTTGTGGTATTTAGAACATTGCTTATTCCAGTCCTACTTGGGGTTCCCTGCACAACACTTTCTTCGATACATCAGTGCTGTTTTCTGGTATCATGTGGAATTGGAAAAGTTAATCAATTTTGCTTCTAATTAGGCATTTTACAGCCTCTAGGATTGAATACTCAATATTGAAATACTTAATATTTCACATTCAAAATCATAGAATCCCTACAGTGTGGAAACAGGCCCTTCGGCCCAACAAGTCCACACTGACTCTCAGAGCATCCCACCCAGACCCATTCCCCCTAACCTACACATGCCTGAACAATGTAGCATAGCCAATTCACCTAACCTGCACATCTTTGAATTGTGGGAGAAAACCGGAGCACCCAGAGGAAACCCACGCAGACATGGGGAGAATGTGCAAACTCCACACAGACAGTCACCCGAGGGTGGAATTGAACCCGCGTCCCTGGCTCTGTGAGGCAGAGTGCTAACCACTGAGCCACCATGCCGCCCTTTTACAGCCAATGTCAAGTTTGCTTCCCTCGCTACAGATGCCACCAAACTTGCTGAATTTCTCCAGCATTTTCTGTTTTTAGTTTGAAATATATTGTACTTTATTTTGATAGTTTTTTTTTACGATCATCACAGCAAACAGTGTTTCTCTGTCAAAAAAATACTTTTGAACAAGTTTTGTGACTGATTTGTGCTAAACAAATCGCAGTCTTATAGGTATCACATTCCTTAAATCCATTGGGCAGAATTATATACCCCCCTTGCTGGATTGTCTTAACACTGGGCTCCTGATCAAATTGAGGCCCTTAAGTGGCAAATTAATGACAACTTAACATTTCCCACTCAGCCTCAAATTTCAGTCTGCAAGGAGAGGTTCAGAATTGGGTAGAAGGGAGACATGGATAGTGACCCTGTTCAGACTGTGAGCAGAAAGAGTTGAAAACATCCATTACAACCTCTTTCCAACATTGATATCACCACCCTCTCCCAATTTCTAACCGCTGTGGGTATTCTCGTATGCCCAGCCTCTCTACTAACATCTCCATATCTCTGCCTCACTTCCCCTTCCTTGCCCTAAGAACCTCACCCCTACCAACTCTTGGGCTGCGGAGACATACACACTGGGCACCATCTGCAGCCCCAGTCTAGCACACTTCATGTTTTGGTGTGATTATAGAGCCAGTGGCCAAGGCAGGATTTCCTCCCAAGAGAAGAATAGCAATGCTCATTGCTGACTGTCCCACTGACATTCAACGCTCTATAGGTGGGAACACATTTGTCATTGCTACAGTTTCAATAAACCAGAAGTTATATGGTAATTCTAAAAGGCTTGTAGAGAAGGCTTTGGCAAAACCAAAACTACTTCAGCAAATACAAAGGAATTTAGTACAATTGTCTTCACTACTCAGAAGTGGTACTTTCTTCATTGATGTTCAGCCCATCCTTCATATGTTGTCTTAACCATGACCTATTTTCCTAATTACTCATATTTAGGAAGCTTGTCAGTACTTGGTTTTAGGTTTGTTACTGCAGCACCAGAGAGATGGTTAAGCACTGAACAGAGCCACAGTGATCAACAGAGCTTACAGGTTTTAAGTAACAGGTGCACAGGATTGGGAGTGACATTATTAGGCCCTATTTCTTCATCTCAAGACCTTGGAGCCTTTGACACTGCTACCTCAGGCCTTCTCCCACCTTGTGCATGGCAGTCCTGGGAAGCAGCACTAACCGGAATGGAAAAAAGGAAAATGACAAGATGACAGTAGGTAGGGAAGAAAATAGAAGTTCATTTAGTTACTATAGCACTTAGGGAATGTTCTTGCCATTTTTTGTTTTGCATTCTTGTGGAATAAATGCATATTAGCATACAAGGCTCTGAACCAAGAGCTGGAAAATGGGATTAGAATAGTTAGGTGGTGTTTTTGACCGGCACGGACACAGTGGGTCAAAGGGCCTTTCTCTGCACTGATTTTTATGACTCAGGTGAGTGTATGGAACAAGCTGCCAGAGGAGGTAGTGGAGGCAGATACAATTACCAATTTTAAAAGGCATCTGGATGGATACATGAATAGGAAGAGTTTAGAGGGGTATGGGCCAAAGGCGGTAAAATGGGACTAGATCAGTTTAGGGTATCCACTCGGCGCGAATGAGTTGGACTGAAAGGTCTGTTTCCGAGCTGTATAACTATGAATCTATTTGTAACAAGATTAAAAAAAAACAGTTAAATAAGCAGCAGTACTCGCATCCTTATCAAAACTAATCATAAAAATAGACCCAGAAGTCAATTTGGACATCTTCAAAAAGAGAACTATACGTTTTCTATCTTTCAGGTGATCAAAGTTAAATTTAATTTTGACCAATTTTATGAGCAGTGTACACAAATTAAAAAGTACGTGCATAAGGTAATGAACTCAAAAAACATTGAGTGTATTGTGGTATCATAGTTTGTAAGGAATGAAGATTGGGAACAATCATTTGGTTAATTACCATCACTTTTAGTGCATTGAACTATGTTGCCAGGCAAGGTTGTCATTTTGTCCCTTTTGTACTGCATTCAACAAAATGGGAAGGTCAACAATTGTACTCACAAGCTGCTCATTCGAAACTTCCATGGAAATATTGTCATCTGAAAACAGTTTTAAAATTTAGAAAGACTACATTAGTGTAAATATACATATATTCCTTGCTACAATAAAATATTCATTAAAATATTAAAAATTATCATAAACTTTGGTAATGCAATCACATGAATTAGTAAACAGCAACACAAAAGAGCTCCAAATTTCTGTGTAAAACAAATTAAGCAACTTTAGGATTCTCTGATAATAAATATCATGAATACTGACAAGAGATGCTAATACCTAACTTAATACTAAGGCATTTTGGTGTAAACATTTTAAGACTGCTCTGCGGTGAGGTAGTTTGCCAGTGTCAGTGCATTTCAGAAAATGGTGGAATAGCATTGACAACTTTCTTTATGCCAGCTTGAGCTGTATAAGGTTCAACACTGTCAGCAGAGGGTCCAGAAGATGTAGGATGAAACATTCTTGTCTGTGCTAACTTGTCCACAGCAGTTATTAAGAAATCAGGTAGGTCCAAGCATGATTCTATGAGGTGATTCACCAAAATTTCTTCCATTGATTTAAATGAAGGAATATCAGTTGGGTTCCGGCATAGGTTACACAATGGGGGATGTGGAGGAATTGGGCTATCTTCATCTTAAATTCAGTTCGCGGTAAAAGGCTGTCCTGTAGGCAGACCAAGATCCAGGGAACATCTATTTCTTCTCATACAAATGCTACAGCAACTGAATCAGCAATGCCTGGGTGATTTAAAAAAAGTGCAACATTAAGAAATGTTTATTGGGAAACTGCATCTCATGTATAAATAGTTAATATTTCAGTTCAGTTTTTTAAAATACCTTTGTTCTTCTCGCTCCTCTCAACTGAAAACTATAGTAGTGACCTGTTCAAGTGATTTATTAACAGGTCAAAAGCAAAATACTGTAGTTGTTGTAAATCTGAAATAAAGCAGAAAAGTTTCGAAATTTTTTGCTGCTCAGATAGCATGTATGGCAAGAGAAAAAGCATTAATGTTCTTATTAATTCTTTAGATTATCAATCTGAAACATTAACTCTGTTTCTAATGCCACAGATGTTACCTGATATCCCTCTGGTCAGCTGTTTTCAGGTAGCTGGAATTGACATTCTTTCTGCTTCTGCTTGTTGACGTTTAATGCAAAGAATAAACTCTATTGATAGTAAAAAATGTCCTGGCTCAAAGATATGGCAACTGGATTTTTTGGACATGGACAACTCTAGACTATCAAGCTTGATATCACAAATTTTCCTACACCAACCATATACACTGCAGCTAAAGGAGATGCATGGGTATAGATTTCAACAGAAACACTGGCAATCTTGAGATGAAGAAATGGCAATTCTACTTCTCAATAGCCTCACTATCTATCTGAAGACAGTTCCAACATGATTTAGAGAACAATCTTAGCACCATGAACCTATCTTAGGAGCAGTGGGTAGGGAAGCACTGACTAATTCAACACTGTTCTCTTACTTTGGGACACAGTTTCATTTCACTTGGCTTAGTTGAATTTAAACAATGTCCCTGAAGACTGTAAAGATCCTAAGTGAAATAAATATTGATGGCTTCAATCACTTCTGTAGAATGAACTGCAGGAAAAAAGTCCTTAATTTGGCGCTACCACGGGTTCTCCTGTAATACGATAGTTGCGTTCCAGCTCAATATCATGTTATCTATATAAATAACTGGGCCTACGGGAAAAGGGAGGTTAGTGGAAGACAACCAAATAGCGTAACACAAAGGATTGCACTATCAGCAGCTGTTCAGACAGATTAGTCCAACTGTGACAGCAGCTTCACAGTTTCTTCTTGGATTGACACAACTGGCATCACTAATTCCAAAAAGTGTAGGACAGTTATCCAGGTGTCCTGGTCAATACTTATCCCTTAGTCAGCAACACAATGACAGATTATAGTCATTATAACATTGTTGCTCGTGGGAGAGTGTTGTTTAAAAATTAGCTGCTGTATTTTCTATAATGAATGCACTTCAAAACTACTTCAGTGGCTGTCAAGCTCTTTCTAACAACCTGAGGTTGTGAAAGATGTAAGCCTTTGTAAGCAAGATCTAGGTTCAAGTCCTGCCTCAGAACTCCAATGGCAAGAAAAGGTGTGTTCAAAATATTACTAAAAAGATTGAGTATCAATTGGCAAATTCTTCCAACACTGCCAGGAGCAGACTGTTAGATTGGGAGAGATTCCTGATCAGCTGTGTGACTAAAAGAATATTGGAGACTTTACGTCTACTATCCATAGTTCCGGACTGCGTTGTATGTTGCCATAGCAACGTAGCAACTCCTTCAGCGATCTTTTCACCACACCACAAGGGTATTGAAGGATATGGAGCAAAGGTGGGAGAATCAAGTTTAAACATAAGTCAATGATGAACTGACTAATTACTTAAACAGGCTCCTGGAGCCTCCTGTTGTCGAGTCAGAGTAATACAGCATGAAAACAGGTCCTTCAGCCCAAACTGGTCCATGCTGACCACTGTGCCCACTCAGCTAGTTCCAATTGGCTGTATTTGGTCTATATCCCTCTAAACCCTTCTCAGCCATGTACCTATCTAATTTTTTTTTTTAATGTTGCTGTTGTACCTGCCTCAACCAATTTCTCCAGCAGCCCATTCCATATACGCACCACTCTCTGCGTGAAGAAGTTGTCCTGCAGGTCCTTCTTAAATCTATCCCTCTCACCTTAAACCTATGCCCTCTAGTTTTCAATTCCCCATCCCTAGGAAAAAGACTATATGCTTTCATCCTATCTATGCCCCTCATGATTTTATACACCTCAATAAGGTAAACCCTCAATATCCGACATTCCAAGGAATAAAGTCTTATCCTGGCCAACCCCTCCCTATAGCTCAGGCCTACTGGTCCTGGCAACATCCACATAAATTGGCGGCACGGTGGTTCAATGGTTAGCACTGCTGCCTCACAGTGCCAGGGACCCGGGTTCGATTCCACCCTCGGGCAACTGTCTGTGTGGAGTTTGCACATTCTCCCCGTGTCTGCATGGATTTCCTTTGTGTGCTCCGGTTTCCTTCCATAGTCCAAAGATGTGCAGACTAGGTGGATTGGCCATGCCAAATTGCCCGTAGTGTTCAGGGATGTGTAGATTAGGTGGGTTATAGGGGGATGGGTCTGGGTGGGATGCTCTGAGGGTCGGTGTGGACTTGTTAGGCCAAAGGGCCTGTTTCCACACTGTAGGGATTCGATGATTCTATGAAGTCTTCTTTGCACATTTTCCAGTTTAACTAAGTCTTTCCTATTAAAGGGTGACCAAAACTGTACACAATTCCCCAATGGCCGCCTCACCAACGACTTATGCAACGGTAACATAACATCCCAACTTCTACACTCAATGCCTTGACTGATGAAGGCCAGCACGCTAAATGCTTTCTTCACCACCTTGTCCATCTGTGACACTGCTTTCAACGAACTATGTACTTGTACTTCTAGGTCCCTCTGTCCCACAACACTCCTCAGGACCTTACCGTTTACTGTATAAATCCTACCTTGCTTTGACATACCAAAATGCAACACCTCACACTTATCTGTATTGAATTGCATTTGCCAATCCTCAACCCAACTCCCCCATCTGATCAAGATCCCTCTGTAATTTTTGATAACCTTCTTCGCTATCAATGATACCTCCGAATTTTGTAACATTCACAAACTTACTAATCGTGCCTAATACATTCACATCCAGATCATTTATGTAAATAACAAATAACAAAGGTCCCAGCACCGATCCTCGTGGCACACCACTAGTCACAGGCCTCCAGTCCGAGAAACAATCTTCAACCATCACTCTTTGCTTCCTACCATCGAGCCAATTTTGAATCCAATTAGCTAACTTTCCCTAGATCCCATGCGACCTAACTTTCATGACTAGCCTGCTGTGCGTGACCTTGTCAAAGGCCTTACTAAAGTCCATACAAATAACATCCCCACTGCCCTCCCTCATCCATGCTCTTGGTTACCTCTTTGAAAAACACTCAAAGATTTGTCAGACATGATTTCTCGCGCACAAATCCATGTTGACTATCCCTAATCTGACCTTGACTATCCAAATGTTGGTTGATCTTGTCCCTCAGTATCTTCTTCAATAACTTGCCTACCACTGATGTCAGGCTTAATGGCCTGTGGTTCCCTGGCTTGTCCTTGCTATGTTTCTTAAACGATGGAACGACATTAGACCTCTCCCGTCTTCTGGAACTTCACCAGTGGCTAAAGATGAAGCAAAAATCTCTGCAAGGGCCTCTGCAATTTCTTCCCTAACCTCCCACAACATCCAAGGATGAACTTGATCAGGCCCAGGGGATTTATCCACCTTAATCCGCTTTAAGGCTGCAAACACCTCCTCTCTGGTATGCAGTCCAAAACATCTCCACTTGTTTCCCTTATTTCCTTAGCATCCATGATTTTCTCCTCAGTAAACACTGAGGAGCAATGTTCATTAAAAATCTCCCCCATCTCTTGTGGCTCCACTCATAGATGGCCATGCTGATCTTTAAGGGACCAATTCTCTACCTAGCTACCCTCTTACTTTTAATACAGATATAAAACCTCTTGAAATTATCTTTAACCTTATCTGCCAAATCAATCTCATACCTTCTCTTCGCTCTTCTGATTTCCCTTTTGAATGTGCTCCTACACTTTTTATATTCATCTATGGATTCGCTTGAGCCCAATAGCTTAAATCCAATGTATGCCTTCTTTTTCCTGACTAGAGCCTCACTGTCTCTTGTCAGCCAGGGATCCCTAAACCCTGCCAGCTTTTCCCTTCACCCTAACAGGGACACACTGTCCCTGGACTCTTGATATCATACTTTTAAAAGCCTCCCACATTTGCCAGTCGTTCCTTTTCCTTCAAAATGACTCAGCCAATCGTCCTCTGCTAGATCCTGCCTAATGGCCCCAAAATTGGCCCTGCTCCAGTTCAGCACCTCAACCTGTCGACCTGTCTTATCTTTTTCCACAACTATGTTAAAACTAAGAGAGTTATGGTCACTTTATCCAAAGTGCTCTCCGACTGACACTTCAGTGAGTTGTCCAACCTTGTTTCCTAAGAGGAGGTCCAGTCTTGCACCCTCCTGAGTAGGGCCCACTACATATTGATTTAGGAAACTTTTTTGGACACATTTGACAAATTCCACCCTGTCAAGGCCTTTTACACTCTGGGTGGCCCAGTCAACACAGGGAAAATTAAAATCTCCAACCAATACTATCCTATTATTCCTACAGGTATCTGCAATCTCTCTACACATCTGCTCCTCTAGTACCTGCTGGCTATTTGGAGGTCTTTAATACAGTCCCAAGACAGTGACCATCTCCCCCTTGTTTCTAAGTTCTAATCATATAGCCTCATTTGATGACCCCTTGAGAATATCCTCTCTAAACACTGATGTTATGTCCTCCCTTATCAAAAAGGCAACTCCCCCTCCTCGCTTACTTGTACTTCTTTATCACACCTGTAGCTTCTGTCTCTTGGAACATAGAGCTGCCATTCCTGCCTTTCCCTCAGCCATGTTTCTGTTATGGCTATAATATGCAATTCCCCAGAGCCAATCCATGCACTGAGGTCATCTGCCGTATGAGTCAGGCCTCGTGCATTGAAATAAATGTACTTTAAACCAGAAGTCTTTTCCCTCGCTTTACTGTGCCCCTGACTATCCTGAATAGTAAACTTGCTCTTGATGGCTAATGTATTTTCCCTGACTTCTCGATGGCCCTTCTCTTCTTCAGAGTGCCAAACACACCCCCCCACCAAACTAGTTTAAACCCTCCCAGGTAACACTAGCAATTTCCCTGCGAGGATATTGGATCCCCTCCAATTCAAGTGCAACCTGTCCCTCTTGTACAGGTCACCTCTACCCCAGAAGAGATCCTAATGATACAAGAGCTGAAAACTCTGTCCCCTACACCAGCTCCTCAGCCACACATTCATCTGGCCTATTTTTCTATTTCTATCCTCAATGGCACATGGCATTGGGAGTAATCCAGAGATCACTGACCTTGAGGTCCTGCTTTTAAAACTTTTTACCTAACTCCCTATAATTATTTCATACGACCCCATCCCTGTGGTACTCAGGTCCTGTGCCTCACAGAGTTTTGTTTCAAGGTATGTCAGATATACTATTTTTCACTCTTGCCTACATCCAACTTTTCCTGATAACAGACCTGCTGGCTTAATTACATTTCAGTTTTAATGAAGGCTGACAGGGAGAATTTCTCTGGAATTGACTGTAGGTATCATTAGCATAAGGCTCCTGACAGCAAGATGTCTACTGGATGGAATCATGTTATAGCCAACACAAGTTCACGTTTTAGAAATAGCGTTCCCCTATTCGTCAATCAACTTATAGCCAAATCGTGTTGCCGGAACACACGTTGTACAGAACCCCATGTAATTGGTAAATTCAGACGTTTCAGAAACATTTGGTGTGCAAAATGGGAACAACTTTACTAACAGCAAGAACCATTATGGCTGGTAATTTAGTGCATTTTGGAGATTAGTGCAGCTGTCAATTACAGTACAAAAAACCTGCACTGCTAAAATACACAGATTGATAGGCCATCTGATTACCATCTATTCCTGTAGTTTCAGTACACTTTGTTATTTATAGTTCCGAGATTTGTTATTGCAACAGTATGAATGCTTAGTTGAGTTTTAGGTGCACAAAAAGCACTTAGCAGGAGGCAGGGGTGGGACTGTGTTCACAATTTGATTGAAAGTTTGAAGAGGCTATTAAAGGATTATATGTCTTTGATGTGGTTTCTGAAAAGAAGTTAGTTTGCCTTTATAATAGATTATCCAATTGAGAGGATTTAAAATTGTTGAATAGGTTTAAGAATGAGAATTATTTCAGTTTACAACATATATATAAGCCAGAACTCTCTTTATTGGTTAAAAGTTTATTTAATTTTCTTCTTGCCATGACTCCTGGGGCCTGCCTGTTGTAGGTACTGGGTGAGTAGGTTTGAAGGTGGTATGTGGGGGGGAGGTATAAGAAAGCATGCAGGTGCTAGGGGAAGCAGGTGCAAAAATAACAAGTGAGAGTCTAAGAACCTTTTATAAAACCGGGCTGAAGACTCAAAAGGACCAAGTTGGGCTTCTCACCAAACCTCTTCAATGCTCACCTGCTACATTAACTGCACCAGAAATGGCTGGCTTGATTCAATCATGTCTCGTTCACTCCCAGAGCAAACACTGCAATGAGACAGGGCGCTTGATATCAAGGTAGAGCTGCTGAGTTGGGAAATTTCCTCCCTCATGTTATTTGCAGTCCTAATGATTGCCTCTGTTACCATGACAACCAAGGAAAGTCCATCCCTCTCTTTCCAGCTGTCAGAATCTCAATAGGGGCTTCATTCATTATAAATGTCACCTACTTCCAATAAACCTTTATGGGTTTTCTTTCCCATTGGACCAAATAGCTGGAATGTCTGTTAGTAGTTCAATAGTACCAAATGAAGTGATTAATTTGTGAGCTTGGTGACTTGAAGTACCAGCCTCACAAAGAAAGAAGTAAATCAGTTCTTGGCTCTTTCCAGTATTACATCTGGTTAACACTATCATGGTACCTAATTTCTCTCTGAAATGAAATAGGAAACCAGACTTCATAGGAATGCAATTTCACCATGAATCATGATGCAAAAGTAAACAAGATTTTAGCAACATGATACTGCAGGGTGTAAGCTGGACTCTGATACAGTTTTGAAACTGAACTGAATAAAAATGAACACCCATCTCCAAAATATGAAGATATTGATTTCCAACAAACTTTGTCCTGATTGCATAAATTCAAAGTGTATTCCCTAAATGAATGAAATTTTATTTTAAAATGAACTGTAGATTCCACAGAAAACTCACCACAAATATTTCTTCCCATTTTGATGTATACATAGCCATCAATTCCCCATTTGGTTCCCCATGAATTCCGTACAATCCAGTAAGGAATATCACCTGTTTTCAATAGAGAAGTGCCGTAAGTTACTGTTATTTCATACTTGGTCACTACTTTATGGCAAGCCCAATATCAGAAAGCACTTGTATCTACCACTGCAGGACTATCAGAGTAGAAAATAGGAGATCATTTTGATACAAGCATAGCACTTATATCTAACTTCATTTAGTAGATCTTCAGGAGAGACAACTGAGTTTTCCATGCTGAGTCAACTCTCCAAATCCAACTCAGAACAAATTTCGTTAAAGAAAAAAAAACTGCAGATGCTAGAGTCCAAGGTAGACAAGCAGGAGGCTAGAAGAACACAGCAGGTCAGGCAGTATCTGGAGGAAAGGAGCAGTCAATATTTTGGATATTACCCTTCTCCAGGATTGGATTTGGGGCAAGGGAGAGCTGCAGATAAAGTTGGAGGGGGAGGGGTGGAGGCGGAATGGTGGTGATAGGTGGACTCTGGTGGTAGGTATGACCTGGTTGGTCGATGGGATGGATGAATAGATTGGTGCTGGAAGGGAGGGTCAGAGGTGGAATGGAAGGGAGGAGGTGGGGAGGCGAGGGATGAGTGGGAAGGTTATTTGAAATTGGAGAACTCAATGTTGAGTCCAGGCTGTAGTGCGCCTAGGCAAAAGATAAGGTATTGTTCTTCAAATTTGCATTCTGAGTCACTGCGACACTGGAGGAGGCCAAGGACAGACATGTCGGAGGGGGAGTGGGGTGGGGAGTTGAAATAGGTGGTGACTGGGAGGTTAGTCTGGCCGTTATGGGCCAGGCAGAGATGCTCAGCAAAACAGTCACCTAGTTTACGTTTGATCTCACCGACGTAGAGAAGACCACATCGGGAGCACCGGATGCAATAGACTAGGTGGAGGAGATGTAGGTGAAGCTCTGTCTCACTTTAAGATCCTCAATGGAGGTGAGGGAGTTGGTGTGTGGGCAGGTGTTGCACCTTTTACAGTTACAGGGGAAGGTACTGGGTGAGTTGGAGTTGTTGGTGGGGAGTGTAGCTTGAACTAATGAGTGGTGAAGGGAATGGTCCTTGTGGAAGGCAGAGAAGGGTGGGGAGTGGAAGATGTTCCGGGTGGTGGAGTCTAATTGGAGTTGGCCGAAGTGTTTGAGGATGATACATTGGATGCAGAGGCTGGTGGGGTAGAAATGAGGACAAGGGACACCCTATCTTTATTATGTTTGGGGAGAGGGGGGAAATGGTGGTGGTTAAGAGGTGTGGAGCGGGGAATGGAGGAGGCACAGTGGAGAGCTGTGTCCACAAACTTTCCTGAACAGCTGGACTTTTGTTGTGGCCTGGGGTTGTGAATATAATTCAACATAAATAAACTGCAATAGTCAGGAATTTATTCACCTTTGTTAGTGACCATGGCGCCTTGAAGCAGGTGGGAGGTGGAGTGGGTGAACAATGTGGTCATCGCAGACAATAATTAGAGGAGATGAATAGCACCATCTGTAAGTAGGATTGAGTTTATTGCCTTCCTGCTAACAGGGCAGGGAGCAACTCAAATAGTACACTGGAGAGGAGGTACGCTGGGGAGGGGGGGTGGTGGTGGAAAACCGGTTACATTGAGGTGCACACATAGTGAATTGTTGAAAAGAAGTTCTGTCTGTAGAGTACCAGGGACAAGAAAAGGACTATGAATAGGACTTCAAAGTTTTAATCATTAGATTATCAGATAAGCAGAATATGGAAATGAGCAAGCAGCTGAAAGTGGGATGAGAAAGAGAAATACCGGCACCAGTGGTAGGAGAGAAAGGAAATTTACTATTGGCATGTGCTCCACTGAAGCAATTTAAAATCAATGACACAACAGAATACAGTGGCAACATAGACTGCAAATTATTAGGTAGTAGTAGTAGTATAAATAAAGGGAAGAGAGCAGGATAAAAGTTAGAATTTGTACTTTAGGCAACACAGGTAAAGGGAAAACCGGATGACGCAAATCAATTAAAGCGAGTAGAGATGGGTATGAAATTTGTGAGAAAAATATTATACTCGACAAGCAGATTAGGATGTGTGACTCAAATAAACATTATTTATCCAAATTCTTGAAATACACAGACCAAACTGAATAATTCCCAGGTCCAAATTCAACTTGTCAGACCTGATACGGTAGCCATCACCAAGTCATGGTTGCTTGATAGTAAGAATCAGAAATTAAATATACCAGGTTTATAATATCTACTGGAAAGACAGATGAAATGGTAGGGGGAAAACATAGTTGCCTCAGCAATAAGGATAAAATCAAATCAATGATAAGAAATGGTGCCTTCATGATTTAACATTATATTAGAATTTTAGCTGAGAAGTGCAGATGGTTTAAAATCAGAGATTAGACAAGGATTTACGAAAGACACAGCAGTTTTAAAGGAGGATTTTAACATTCTTGCATATCAGGTTAAGGGGACTAGAATATATCAGAAAGACTGATTTTCTTGAATGTGTCCAGGATGGTTTTCTGCAACATTATACCCTGCAGCCAACAAACAGCATGTTGTAATACATTTAGTAATGAATAACGAGTGAGATGTAATTAACAACCACACTGTACACTTTTATTTAACCAAAATTGATCATGATATGATCGAGCTCAATGCAATGTTGAAAGGGGAAACATCTTCTAAGGGCAGAATTTTACCTGCAGCTTTGGGGACATGTGAAGTGTTAAATCTCCTGAAAGTGATATCCAGTCAAGATCCTGCTATAATCCTATTCACTTCTATGTTTCACCTGGATGGTTCAAGAAGGCTGCCAACAAATCAACTTTGAGGGCAATTAGAAATGGGCAGTAAATGCTAGCATAACCTGAATGCTCATATCCATGAAAGAATATGATTTAAAAACGCCTGCACCAGTGCATTTGAAGATATTTGCAAGTCAACAAATGTACATTAGATGTCATTCACCATACTCCTGTACTGCAGTGAGACCAAAATTGTGGATCAGTGACACACAGAAGAACACAAGAGAAGTTCCATCAGCAACACCTCTGCTTCATCTTCCAGATTTGATGGAGAGACCAATAAGCAAACGCACGCATACTTCTTAAAACTGACTCAACTGGCATTCAGGCAAAACTCCTACAAAATCATGTAGTAGCGTTTAGAAGAATGAGTGGACATCTAATTTAGGTATACAAGATGCTAAAGGGAATTGACAAAATTGACGTAGAGTGGATGTTTCCCCTTGAGGGGCGATCTCACATGCAAGTTCATTGTTTAAGGCTAAGGAATGGCAGATTTAAAAGACAGATGACAAGGAATTGCTTCTCTCAAAAGGTTGTTAATATGTGGAATTCATTACTCCAGAGTACAGTGGATGTCAGGACACTGAATAAATTTGATACATAGATTTTTAATTAGTAAAAGCTTATGGGAGCAGGCAGGCAGTACAGTTGAGGCCAGGATGATATCAGGTAGAGTGGGTTTGAGGGGTTGGATTGGTTATTCCTTCTCCTAGTCCTTATGTTCTTACAATGGACTGAACACTATTTCTGAATGACTGAAGTCATAGAACATATGAGATTATGGGTACAGCACAAGAACAGGCCCTTTCGCCCACAATGTTGAGCTGAACATGAAGCCAAATTAAACTAATCCCTCCTACTTACCCTTGGTCAATTCCTTGCATATTCATGAGATTATGTAAAAGTCTTTTAAACATCCCTATTGTATCTGCATTCACCATCACTCTTGGCAGCACTCCTACCACTCTCTGTGTAAAAAAACTTACCCCTCACATCTCCTTTGAACTCCCCCCCAACCTTAAGTGCGTGCTCCCTAGTTTGAGACAGTTCAACTCTGGGAAGAAGATTCTGATCATCAACCCTATTTATGCCTCTCATAATTTTATAGACTTCTCTCACCTCAGCCTCCACTGCTCCAGAGATTAAAAAAAAGAGTTTTTCTATCCTCTCCTTATAGCTCCTACCCTCTAATCCAGACTCCATCCTGGTAAAAGAGATAACAAGGTGTAGAGCTGGATGAACGCAGCACGCCAAGCAGCATCAGAGGAGCAAGAAGGCTGACGTTTCCCTTCTTCAGATTTCTGAAGAAGGGTCTAGGCCTGAAACGTCAGCTTTCCTGCTCGGCCTGCTGTGTTCATCCAGCTCTACACCTTGTTATCTCAGATTCTCCAGCATCTGCAGTTCCTACTATCTCTGCAACCTGGTAAACCTCTTCTGTAACATTACAATTCTGTAATGTGGCGACCAGAATTGAACACAGAGTACTCTAAGTGTGGCCTAACCAAAGTCTTACAAAGCTGCAAGGTGACATCCTGACTCTTGTACTCAATTCCTGACAAATAAAGGCAAGCATGCCATTCGCCTTCTCCACCACCTTATCTACTTGCATGGTCACTTTCAGGGAACTATGGACTTGAACCCCAAGATCCCTCTTACATCAAGGCTCTTCAGGGTCCTGCCATTAACTCTATACTTTTTCCTAACATTAAAAAACATTTGGATAGGACATGGATGAGAAGAGTTTAGAGGGATATGGACCAAATGCGGGCAGTTGGAACTAGCTGAGTGGGCACAATGGTCAGCATGGACCAGTTTGGGCTGAAGGGCCTGTTTTCATGCTGTATTACTCTATGATTCTATTTGATCTCCCAAGGTACAGCACCTCACATATACACAGATTAAACTCCATCTGCCATTTCTCCACCCATATCCGGCTGTATCCTTTGATAATCTCTACACTATCCACAACTCCACCGATCTTTGTATCATCTGCAAACTTACCAACACACCCACCTACATTTTCATCCAAGTCATTAATATATATCACAAACAGCAAAGGTCCCAGTATGAATCCCTGTGGAACACCACTAGTCACGGACCTCCAGCCTGAAAAACAACCTTCCACCACTATCCTCTGCCTGCTATGGGGAAGCCAATTCTGAATCCATGCGGCCAAGTCACCATGGATCCCATGCATCTTAATCTTCTGGATGAGCCTACCATGAGGGACCTTGTTGAAAAATCCATGTAGAGAACACCGACTGCTCTACCCTCATTGATGACCTTCGTCACCTCCTTGAAAAATTAATAAGTTTGTAAGACACGACCTGACCTTCACAAAGTCACACTGACTGTCCCTAATTAGGCCATGCTTTTTCAAATGTGTGTAAATCCTATCCCCAATAATTCTCTCCAATAGCTTCCCAACCACCGATGTAAGACTCACCAGTATGTAGTTTCCTGGATTACCCTTGAATAGACGAACAACGTCAGCCACTCACCAGTCCTCCAGAACCTCTCCAGTAGCTGGTGAGGATACAAAGATCTTGGTCAAGGCCCCAGCAATCTCCTCTCTTGCCTCTTCCAATAATCTGGGGTAGATACCCTCGGGTCCTGGGGACCTATCCATCTTAATGCTCTTGAAGAGACCCAACACCACTTCGTTCTTGAACTCAAAATTCCCTGGCATGTTAGCATACTCCACACTGTAAGACTGTAAGGTTCCATTTCATGAATTCCCAAGTGATCAGAATCCCAGCAGAGGACGTAGAAAATGCTACAAAGATATTGTGCTTCAGGAAATGCTTCAGACAGTCATTTGACAACCGGGACGAGCTTGCCACGAATCGCTCAAAATGCTGGGAACTTATCCGTCTAGATGCATTATACCTTGAGTCCAAATGTTTTAATGACAAAGCGGAGCAGTAGCAGAGACTACAGGTAACTGAGCCCATTCCTCCACTCCGGATCCTACTTCCACATGGGACATCCAAGTGCTCAAAGATCTGATAATTGTTCTCAGGAAGTGTTCTGAGGAAGTGCCACCGGACCAAAACATTAACTCTGATATTTTTCTTCACAGATGCTGCCAGACCTGCTGAGCTTTTCCAGCAACTTCTGTTTTTGTTCCCGGTTAGACAAGCATCAGTTTACTGTTCAGAAGTGAATAAGAGTAGATTGTGGGAGCTAGGCTAACAGAGGTGAGTCCATGTATTTTGCTTCATTAATGATTTATCACATTCTTTTGCACTGCAGTCCCTTTTCTTACCATTTGTTGCTTGGTAGCAAGTCATCTTTGAATTTACTTGATGATAAATGGAGTTTATGCATTTATGAGAATGAATGCTGAGGTTGTACAATATTGTCACTTCTGGAATTGCTTTGTGTTAGCGGCATTGTGGATAGGACGTAGTGATCCTCTGTGCCGTTGATTGAGAGATCCTGGATATTCATCTGGCACATCCTCGGAGGGGCTGACCCTGAAACACAACTTTCGGGTGCAGCAAGCAGCAGGTCATGGTGTGTAACCTGTAAATGTCACCTCGCACAAGAGCCTGAGTGTACTCGGGGTGGGGGGGGGGGGGGGGGGGTGGTGGAAACAAGGCTATCTAAACGTGCTAATGAAACTCGATCTTTGCCTGTGCACTGTATCATCAGTATTGTCCTCTGTACTAGAGATAGTAGGAACTGCAGATGCTGGAGAATCCGAGACAACAAGGTGCAGGGCTGGATGAACACAGCAGACCAAGCAGCATCATAGGAGAAGAGAGGCTATGCTGCTTGGCCTGCTGTATTCATCCAGCCCTGCACCTTGTTGTCCTCTGTACTATCTACCTGAGTTTATACAAAGAGTAAGTTGATACTGCTGTTGGTGTTGGCACTGGTCATATTAGACTTCATCTCAGACACAATCAAAAGCAAACAGCCATCCATCCTACTGTAATTCAGAAAATTTCCAAAATGACGTAACTCAGTTCTCAACAACTACTCAAATTATCAACAACTGTCAGTAAACCATTGTCCAAGAGCAAGCAAGAAAGAAACTGAGTGGAGTGTACTGGCTGCATTATTTCTGTGCAATGAATTCAGCCTCCTCGCCTGCTGTGATGTTCTCTCCTTGCCATTAGGAATGTGAGTTTCAGGAGTTTCAGGAATTTCAGGAAATCTATACATTTGCTGTTAAATTTGAAAGTGAATTAAAGTATCACTCCAATTAATCATTGATGTATGTTCATTGGCAACCAGCTTCTCGCAGAGGATCTCTGTGTAAGCAACTTAATTCCCTGACATATTTATGGATGTTGGTTAGAGTTGGCTTGCCAGCATACTCACATTTTTGCTAGTTTTAACTTCCTACTCAAAACCATAGGAGCACTGGAGTAGGAGTAGGCTGTTCAGCCCCTTTGAGCTTGCTCCACTAGCCAGTATGATCATGGTTGATCATCTACCTCATTGTTGTATTCTCATGCTAGCCTCATATCCCTTCGTCATTGGTAACTAGAAATCTAACTTAATGACTGAGCTTTCATAGAACTCTGGGGTATAGAATTCCAAAGAAACACCACCCTCAGAGTAAAGACGTTCCATCACATCTCAGAACACAAGACAAGCCATTTAGTACTGAGACTATGTTCCCTGGTTCTAGACCCCACAGCCAGGGAAAAAGTCCCTTCTACATTTACTCCACCTTTTACTTACCTTTAAGAATTTTGAAAAATAAACAGCAACTTCTGGAGAAACTCAGCAGATCTGGCAGTTTTGAACAGTTCTGAAGAAGGGTCCTGACCTGAAATGTTGACTTGCCTACTTCTCTGATGTTGCCTGACCTGCCGTGTTCCTCCAGTTCCACACGGTGTTGTCTCTGACTCCAGCATCTGTAGTTCTTGCTATCTCCAAATAATACAGGTCCAGTCTCCTTAAATCACTCCTCATAGGACACTCCCACCATCCTCAGGATCAGTCTGGGGAACTTCCGCTGCACTCCCTTTATGGCAAGATATCCTTCCAAGGGACCAGAACTGCACACAATACTCAAGGTGCTGTCTCAACAGTGTTTAATACAATTGAAGCAGTGCTTCTTTGTTCCTATACTTAAATCATCTTGCAGCAAAGGTTAACAGACCAGTTTTTTTTTTCTGAATTGTTTGATAAACCTATGATGTTAGCTTTCAGTGATTTATTTCCAAGGATACCTATGTACCAATCACAGCAATACTTTTACAGTCTTTCACCATTTCGGAAATACTCTGCGCCTTAATTCTTCTGGCCAAAGTAGATAATCACATTTATCCACATTATATTCAATCTGTCCTGCTCTTGCCCACTTGCTCAGACTATTTAAATCCTCTTGGAGCCTCTTTACATCCTCCTCACAACTTTCCCACAATACCCCACTGCTCACAGCCTGCCAAAATGACCCACTTACTCTTACTCTCTGTCTTCTATCTGTTAGCTAATCTTGAATCCATGGCAGTATATTATCTCAATCTTATGGGTTTTAATTTTGTTTCCAATGTCCTCTGTGGGACTTAAAAGTTTTCCAGAAATCTAAACCATCCACTGCCTCGATCAGGTTTGTCAAGTATGACTTCCCTTCATCAATCCAAGTTGATTCTGTTCCAATGGACAATTATTTCCTAAATATCCAGTCATCATAGCTTTTGTAGTTTTTCTACTACTAATGTCAGGCTAACAAGTCAGTAGTTCTGTTTTTTTCTCTCCTTTCTTTTTAAACAGTAGGTTACATTGCAACCATTCAATCTGCAGGTGTCACAGAATTAACAGAATTATGAAAGATGATCACCAATGCATCTACCATCTCTCACTATCTCTTTCAGTCTTTCTAGGGTGAAGATCATTGAGTTCCAACTTTCAACTTTCAATCCCCTTAATATCTCCAACACATTTTTAAATTAATATTAATTCCTTTCAGTTCCATACTGACATTAAACTGCAGAAACTTAATTATTACAGGTAGATTTCTTGTACCTTTCTCTGTGAAGACGGATACAAAGTACTTACTAAGCTTCTCTGCCATTTCTCTATTTCCAATTATAAACTTGCCTGTTTCTATCAGCAATGGATCCATTTTGGTCTTTGCCAGTTTTCTTTTCTTTTAAAAATACTTATAGAAGCTTTTGAGATTAGTTTTTATATATCTTGCTATTTTACATTCATATTCAGCTCTTATAGGCTTTTATCTCACTTTCACATTCTGTCCTTAGAGGTTTATTTGCACATTCTCTCACTGATCGGATTTAATCTGGATATCAATAACCCAGAGGAGTTCTAACAATGGAATATACCCAATGTTCATTATTAAAACAAAGTACACTACAAAAATACTGCACAAAAAAAAATCTTATTCACTCAATTTAAAGTTTTTGAGAAGATTTGTAGTTCGGGTTATGGATGAGGTTGTAGACATGCTCGCCAAGCCGGTGGGTTTGGTTGCAAACATTTTGTCACCCAGCTAGGTAACATCGTCCGTGCGCCTCCAGTGAAGCGTCAGTGTTCTGTCCTGCTTGTTATTTATATGCCTCGGTTTTCTGGGGTGGTTGGTATTACTTCTGGTTTTGTTTGTCAGTGGTTTGTACATAGGGTCTAATTCAATGTGTTTGAGATGGAGTTCCAGTTGGAATACAAAGCCTCCAGGAATTCCCTAGCGTGTCTGTTTGGCTTATGCAATTATGGATGTGTTGTCCCAGTCAAATTCATGTCCCTCGTTGTCCGTGTGTACTGAGACAAGTGAGAATTGGTCGTGTCTCTTGGTGGCTAGTTGGTGTTCGTTTGTCCGTATTGTCAATTTTCTTCTGGTTTGGCCTATGTAGTATTTCTCACAGTCCTTGCATGGTATTTTGTATATTACCCTAGTTTTGCTGGTTTTGGGTATGGGATCCTTTCTCATGCAAGAACTGATTGGTGAAGATGGGGAAGATCCCCCACAATATTCCTAACAGTGTACCTGTTAGAGAGGGGAATAGTTCCTGACATCTTGTCATGGAGGCGATGGAAGATACGAATGAATTTCGCTGGACAGCCGATCTTTGACAGGGTCTTCCATAGCATTTCCCCATTTACTAAGTCAAAAGCCTTAGTCAGATCGATGAAAGCCATGTAGAGTGGTTGGTGTTATTTCTGTCATTTTTCTTGGAGTTGCTGAGCTGTGAAAATCATGTCCCTAGCACCATGGTTTGTTCGGAAGCTACTTTTTTTTTCTACAGTGTGTAAACAGGCCCTTCGGCCCAACAAGTCCACACCGACCCTTGAAGCATCCCACCCATACCCATCCCCCTGTAAACCCGCCTAATCTACACATCCCTGAACACTATGGGCAATTTAGCATGGCCAATCCACCTAGCCTGCACATCTTTTTGGATTGTGGGAGGAAACCGGAGCATCCGGAGGAAACCCATGCAGACACGGGGAGAATGTGCAAACTCCACACAGTCGCCCGAGGGTGGAATCAAACCTGGGTCCCTGGCATGGTGAGGCTGCAGTGCTAACCGCTGAGCCACTGTGCTGCCCCAAACACTGGCTTTCAGGAAGGATTTCCTCAGAGACTGGGAGAAGGTGCCTAGCGAGGATTTGGGTGATGATCTTCTCAGCGATGTAGAGTAGGGAGATTCATCACTAGTTCCCACAGTCCACTTTGTCTTCTTTCTTGAAGATGGTGGTGATGGCAGCATTTCCGAGATCGGCAAAGGTTCTTGGACTCTGATGACTTACAGTGTGGAAACAGGCCCTTTGGCCCAACAAGTCCACACCGACTCTCACAGCAACCCACCCAGACCCATCCCCCTATAACCCACCTAATCTACACATCCCTAAACACTACGGGCAATTTAGCATGGCCAATCCACCTAGCCTGCACATCGTTGGACAGTGGGAGGAAACCAGAGCACCCAGAGGAAACCCACGCAGATAAGGGGAGAATGTGCAAACTCTACACAGACAGTCGCCTGAGAGTGGAATTGACCTAGGTCCCTGGTACTGTGAGGCAACAGTGTTAACCACTGAGCCACCGTGCCGCCCTTTTTGTCTTCCCTCTTTCCTTCTTTGTCTCAAATTTTCAGGAACAGTTAATGGAGATGACAGATAAGCTTTGCTCTTCCAAGTTCAAAAATCTCCGTTGAAATCCCATTACATTTCCATTCTTCATGTGTCTAATGGTGGCATCAACTTCTGCTAAGATAATTTTTGATGGTGAGTTGAGGGATTTCCTCAAACATGTGCCCAACAATAATTGCCTCGTAGTTTAAAAATTCTTTGAAGTATTCTCTCCAATAAGAGGCTGATGCTTTCTCCCTCTCACAAAAGGGTTCCAACCTTACTCTGCACTGATTTGAGGCCAAGGCTGTTTGGGCATGTACACTGCCTTGGTGGCACTGTAGAAACCCCAAGTGTCATGCTTGTCAGCATGGAGTTGTAATTCCTTCTCTTTCTCCATCTACCATTGGTTCTTGATTTTCCCACTTCTTCTGTGTAACTCTGCCTTTCATGTTTGATGAAATTTCTTTGACTCGCTGTCTATCTTTTTTCCAGGCATGTTGAGTTTTCCTCTTCTTGTCAGTGAGGTCCTGGACAATGTGGTCATTGTCGTCGAATCAGTCTTGACATTTCCTGGTCAAGTAGTCAATGGTTTCTTCACAGCAAGAGATGATGGTTGTTTTCAATTCTTTCCGGATTTCCTCCACTCCATTAAAATTAACTCTTTGGAGATTTTGGCTAAGACATTGTCGTAAGTCCACTAGGCTGCTTGGTTCTTGAAGCTGCTCATCATTGGGGTTTTTTCTGAATTGCTTCTTCTTCTTTAGCTGCTTCGGGAGGCATTTGAAGGACATTGAGGAGCAGATGAACTGGTGGACTGCATAGCAGTCGTCTGCACCGATCATTGCTTTGTAATAAGAACATTCTTTTGGTCTCAGGATTGAATGATGATGTAGTTGATCATGTGTGCCTCCAAGAAGTCTTGAACTTGTCTTTTTGGTGGAAGTGTGTTGGTGATGACAAGTTGTTATTTTGCAGGAAAATCCCACTAAAGTTGCAACTCCTGACTCCTTCCTTTCCAATGACTTCTTTCCAGAGTTGGGAGTCTTTTCCAATCCTGAGGTTGAAGTCTCCAAGGAGGATAATTTTATCTTCCTTATGGATGTTGGTGAGTATGGTGGAGCTAAAGCCTTTTTGGATTCATCTGTGGCATCAAGGGTTGCAGCTTAGGCATTCACAACCTTTGCCTGTTGCTTCTTGGTAAGTTGTAGACAGAGTCATGAGCCGATTGTTGATGCCAACAAGGAGCTCTGAGAGTCGGTTGACCAGTTTGTTCTTTTATAAGTTTTCTTGTTTGATGATATCATACTACATCATACGATGTTTAACTTGCCTTGTTAGCCATGGCTCTCTCTCTTTTCCTGTTGGATAATTTTACCTCTTGGGGATGTATGCTGTTTTGAAAATCAAGCATAGATGGAGGCAACATACCATTCTGGAGTCTACAGAGAAACTCCGGTCTATTCCCATAAGTACTGAACTCCCTACCATGATTTCCCTTCCACTCTTTTTCTACCCGACTTGTGCAACTGAGCCACAAGTTGACTCTTGCTGCATTCCTCTGATAAGACAACACTTTCACCAGTATTCAAACTGAAGACTAGATAATGAGTAAGATAGACTCAAGAGATTCCTGCACTACCTTCCTGGTCTTCCTATTTGGCCTAGTGGTCACCCATTCCGTCTCAATCTTAATCCTCGGTGTACCACTTTATTAAACAAGCTCTTTGCACTCACATTTGTGGATAAACCACAGTGACTCCAACCTCTGCTTGGGTTCCAAAACGCAGAGCTCAAAGTTTTGAGGATAGACATACATGATTGTCTAGGCCATGTGAAGTATCCACAACCTCCCTCATGGCACAGGATGGACATTTATTAGCTTAAGTTTATTTTCAGACTATTTATTTTAAAACTGGAGACTACGGATGGCACAGTGGCTCAGTGGTTAGCACTGCTGCCTCACAATGCCAGGGACTTCGATTCGATTCCTCCGCCGGGCGACTGTCTATATGGAGTTTGCACATTCTCACCGTGGCTGCGTGAGTTTATTCCGGGTGCTCCAGTTTCCTCCCACAGTCCAAAGATGTGCAGGGTAGGTGGATTGGCTATGCTAAATTGCCCAAAGTGTTCAGTGATGTGGAGATTAGGTGGGTTACAGGGGGATGGGTCGGTGTGGACTTGTTGGGCCAAAGGGCCTGTTTCCACACTGTAGGGAATCTATGATCTATGATAAGGTAGAAAATAACATTACTCACCAACTGGCTCCAATAAATCCAGCTCTTTGCAAACAGATTGGATGTTCACCAACCAAGCTTTTGAAGATGGGGTCCGTTGGAGTTGATCATCACATTTCCAGTTTTTCTTTGCAGTGATGTGTCCAGAGGGACCCCAGAGTTTAAATAACAAGCGGGAAAACACAGCAATGCTTCATCGGAGGCTGCATGATGATGTTACCCAGCAGGGTAATGAAACGTCTGCAAACTAACAAACGAGCTCGGCGAGCGAACCAACCACAGAATCAGCTTAGGAGTTTGTTGTGACATCTCTGGCATTTTCTAAACTGGACATGCTGCATGTGACAGTGCCTTCCCAACTCATAGGAGGTGAAGGCCTTAAATACTGGTCCCAATTTATATCATCCTATTGCGCAGTGTTTTCAGAGAGGTCTGCAGCCTCCCTGTCTTGCAATTAAGTCCCCAAAAGCACATATCCCTTCAGGCTGAATTGCCCTGATTGTGTCTGGAGATTAGTTTTGAATTTTACAACCCTTTAAGCACAGGCTATAATCTTTGGTAACTGTTTTAAACAAGGTGATATAACCTGCCATGGCCCACATGACTCCATTTAGAATCTGAAAAGCAGATTCCTGATTTTCATTGTGTGTAAATCCTGCGTTCTGTATACAACTGGAAATATTCTATATGCATATGATCTAGCCCAAAACTATTCCAGTTTCATTGTTAAAATTTATTTGGTTTGCATCCCACAACTTTTCAAAGAGACCACTACCTTGTAAAAGATACTTTGGAAAGCTACCTGGGCCCATTTCTTGCTTGTTCACTTATTGGTTCTGTTTCACAGAATTACACAGTATAGAATAGGCCCTTTGGCCCATTGAGTTTGGACTGCCAAAATATACTGTTACTTAGATGACTCCCACTTTCTTGCACTAGGCCCATTGCCTTAAATGTTATGACATTTCAAGTGTTCATCCAAATGCTTTTTAAAGGTTGTGAGATATCCTGACTCAACTGACTCCAAGTCAGTGCATTCCAGACATCTTGGAGAACATCTTAAAATGAAAACAGAACTACAACCTCTAAATGGGAACAACACACAGTTTAACCAAAATGCTTCTATAAGCATTCAATAAACCGAACTTTCAAAATCTGTTATGAAATTAAATTTCACATACCTGTCGTGTCATAACCAGTGATCACTACTGCATGGTTTGACTTGCCTTGAGAGCAGTGATGCTGAATAATGCCACCAAGATAGTCCTGCCAACTTACTGCATCCACGACCACCACCAACGGACCCCATTCCAACAGTTTCTCCATCATAATATCTTCATTATATCTACACAGAGCAACATTTGTGCATATTAGTTTTTTTTAAGATATCTGAACACATCAAAAACTTAATGAAACAAAATTAATCATAGAGTAACATCAAAGTAGCACACTACTTTATTTGAGTAAAACTAAAATATATTCCACTAAATTTGATGAGCACCTTATAAATAACCTTTCCCTCAATTGAACATAATGATTCCATTTCTTAAAGATATTAACCTGCCCTGCAACAGAGAACTTATGGTTGTTACATGTATGATTGTTCTTCACTTAGCTGTAAATAACTGCATAGTATTTATTGCACAATAGATAATATACCCCAGTTGGTGCAGGAGTCAGCAACCCTGCCACTCGGAAAAATGCTCATTTATACCAACTCTTTGTTTCCTGTCTGCCAGCCCGTTCTCTAAACATGTCAGTACACTATTCCAATCCAAAGTGCCTTAATTTTACGTTAATCTCTTATGTGGGACCCTATCGAAACCTTCTGAAAGTCCAAATAAACCACATCCATTGGCTCCCCCTCATCAATTCTGCCAGTTACATTCAAAAAATTCCAGCAGTTTGTCAAGCATGATTTCCCTTTCATAAATCCATGCTGACTCTGTCATATCCTGTCCCATGCTTTCCAAATGCTCTGCTATTAAATCTTTTATAATGGACTTTAGCATTTTCTGCACTCCTGAAGTCAGGCTAACCAGTCTGTAATTCCCTGTTTCTCTTTATCAAATTTTTAAATTGGTGGGGTTACATTAGCAATCGCCTAATCCAAAGGAACTATTCCAGAATCTAGAGAATCTTGAAAGATGACCACCCATTATTTCTAGGGGCACTTCTTTAAGTTCTCTAGAAAGTAGATTATCATGGTCTGGGGATTTATCCAATTTTTAATCCTATTAATTTCTCCAACACCATCTCCTGATATTTCCTTCAGTTGCTCCCTCTCGCTAGAATCTGTGTTCCTCAATATTTTTGAGACTTTACTTGTGTCCTCGTTCTGAAGACAAAACCAAAGTATATATTTAATTGACCTGCCTTCTTTTTGTTCCCCAATGCAACTTCCTCTGTTTCTGGCCTACTCTATTGAATGTTGCCATTAAAAATATATTGTGTCTCCCTTTTACTTAAAAAAAAAGAAATCTAGAAGACAGTTATGTTTTCATTAGACACCAGACTGCGAGCTTCTGGTTGCCAAGATTTGGAAGGTCAAAGACAAGGAAATCAGTCCAGGACTGCAAGAGGGCACACATGTTGATTATTCCCTTCCATTTTGGAGAACAGAGATTTAACGAAGTGGGTAGAATTTGACTATAGTCAAATTTAAATATACATAGATATTTAAATAAAACATTTTTATGTCTGCCTTCACATCTTGTCTCACTAAGTGCTTCTCACTAAGCCTTGTAAAAAGTTGGAGACACGCTGGCCTGAAAGGCACAATATCCAGTCCTGATCACTGTGGCAGCCATGGTTTATAACATTGCACAATTGCATATTTACTAAAATGGGCACAGAGGAATGATTCCTAATGAAATATTTTACTCTTTGAGCGAGATTATACTTACAAAAATAAGGGTTTTAATATAAGCACACTACTTACAACTTTGCTGGCCAGAAATTATGCATCATATTTTCATGAATGTCAGGCTGCTAAAGAACTACAGCTAATGTTGCTTTAACGTTTGCAGAATTTACATCAATTTTTAAAAGCCATCTCGATAGGGTACCACACCAGATTTGGACTCAGGAGATTAGAACCATTACAAGTTGTGGGTGGAGTGAAGTGATGGGTAGGAAGTCCCACCCTCTGGAACAGCCAGCCAATCAGATTGATCTGTGGGTCCAACAGTCCCAGCAGCACTTGGGCTAAATTAGTGGAGGCTACCTGAACTTAAGAAAGCCCCATGAAGAAAACCAATTAAATCTGGAGTGAGGTAAGTTAGGGATATTAGATGCTGTTTAAGTGTTATTTTCTTGGCATTGCCCAAAATAGGCAAAGAATGTCCTCCAAAGAAATTACCTTCCTGATCTCCTATCATTGTTTTACGAGATTTTGGTTAGGCTGTACTGTAATGCATTTAATTCTGATTGCCACATTATAGGAAGGATGTAGAGGCTTTGGGGAGGGTGCAGAAGAGGTTTGCCAGGATGCTGCCTGGAGTAGAGGGTATGAGCTATAGGGAGAGGCTAGAAAAACTTGGGTTGTTTTCTCTGGTGCGGTAGATGCTGAGGGGAGACTTGTTAGAAGCCTATAAAATATGTGATGCATAGATAGGGTTGACAGTCAGAATCTTTCTCCTTGAGCTGAAATGTCTAATACTAGGGGATCCATTTAAGGTGAGAGGGGGGGAAAGTTTACATGGAGTGTGGTAGGTTTCTGGAATATGCTGCTAGGGTTGCTGTTGGAGGCAGATATGATAGAAGGGTTCAAGGGGCTTTTAGATAAGCACATGAATAAGCAAGGAACGGAGGATATAGACTAAGGGCAGGCAGAAAGGATTAGTTTAATTTGGTGACATGTTCAGCATAGCATTGTGGGCCAAAGGGCCTGTTCTTGTGTTGTACTGTTCTATTTTGAAAATTGTAAAAACTTAGCAAACACAATTTACTTTTAATCATTTTAACCATTTGTGGTGACTAGCTGCTGATTTCTGCATTCAACCATCCTCTGCATAAGGGAGTGACCTCAGGAGTGGGTGAGGTTAGTGCGTTACCCACTTAACACAATAACATTAGAAATAGAAGCCAGAGTAGGCAATTCAGCCCCTAAGCCTGCTCCATTATTTAATACGATCGTGGCTAATCTTAACTTTGGTCTCAGCCCCACTTTCCTACCCATAACCCTTCAACTCGTTACTAATTAAAAATTTGTCCATCTCCTCCTTAAGTTTCGTCAATGTCCCAGCACCCACCACATTCTGGGCTAATGAATTCTACAGATTCATGACCCTTTTGAGAGAAGTAATTTCTCTTCATCTCTATTTTAAATCTGCTACTCCTTATCCTAAAACTATGACCTCTTGTTCTACACTTCCCCACATGAGGAAACATTCTTTCTAAATCTACTTTGTCATTTGCCTTTAGCATCTTATACACCTCAATCAGATCTCTTATTTTTCTAAACCCGAGAGAGAGTATAGGCCTAAGCTGCTCAATCTCTCTGTTTGTAAGACAAGCCTTTCTTCTCTGGAATCAATATAGTGAATGTTCTTTGAACCGTCTCTGGTACAACTACATCTCCCTTCAAATAAAGGGACCAAAATTGTTTGCAGATAACAAGGTGTAGAGCTGGATGAACACAGCAGGCCGAGGAGCAGGAAGGCTGACGTTTCGGGCCTAGACTCTTCTCCAGCATCTGCAGTTCCTACTATCTCTGAAACAGAATTGTTTGCAATTGTCCAGGTGCTGTCTCACTACCGTCTTGTATAGTTGCAGCAGTGCCTCCCTACTTTTATACTCCATATTCATTTTGCAGTAAATAACAAAATTCCATTTGTCTTCCTTATTCCCTAATTTGCTTACATATTATTCTGCATGAGTATATGCAGATTCCTCTGCATCCCTTCAGAGGCACTCTGAAGCTCCTCCTCATTTGGATAAGTTGTCTTTCCGGTCCACAAACCAAAATGATAACCACATGAAATTTCATCTGCCAATTTTCTGTCCATTCACCTAACTTATTCATATCCATTTATAAATGTCTTATCTCTTCATTGCAGCTTACTTCCTCATCTGTTTTAGTATCATTCAATTCATTTAATATAGATTATAATTAGTCGGGCCCAAGGATCTAGTTTATGGCTCTATGCCGAAAATATACCCTGTGAGGACATGTAATACCCAACTCATCATCTTAACTTGAATTGAGGATCTGTTAATAGACAGAATACAGTTCTAATAACTAGTGCAGTGCCACAAGGATCAGGAGTTTAGCCTCCTGTCAGTGACTTAGATGGAAGAACCAACTGAAACCTATGCAAATCTACTGAAGCAAAGTTAGATATGAGGGAAAGATGGAAACTGGATGAAAAACAAATATAGATGTAATAAGTGATTGGGAAAGAAGATGGCAGATAGAGTATAATGTGATGAAATGTGAAATTATTCCCTTTGGGTGGAATATTGGAAAAACAAAAACACTTCCAAAAGAACAGAATAGTAAATCTTTGAATACAAAGAGATTTGAGTATCCTTGTATATCACAATATGTTATGCAGGAACATCAAGTAGGAAGGCAAATTACATGACAGCCTTTATGAAAAGGGTTGGAAGAATAACAACAGTAAGGAAACCTTGCTGCAATGTATCCAACTTCCACAAGATCACACCTGAGTTACTGTGGATAGTTTTCCCTTCTTATCTAAGAAAAGATATGCCTGCCTTACAGGGAATACAAACCAAAATTGATTGCTGGGATGATAGGGCTGCTCTTTAAGGAGTTGGAGTAGATTTGCTGTATGATCCCAGGAGTTTCGAAAAATGAGAGGTGATCCCTTTGAAGCATGTAACACTTCTGAAGGGTATGGCAGGATAGATGCTGAGAGGCTGTAACCTTTGGATGAAGAGTTCAGGACTGGAGGTCATTCAGGGATCATCCATTCAGGACTGAGATTAGAAGAAGCTTCTTAAATGTAAAGAAACCGTAATTCTCTCACCTAGAAGTTTTGTAGATGCCTCATCATTGAGTTTATTCAAGACAAAGATTGATAGATCTTTGGACATAAATGTGAAGAGATATAGGATAGGATGGGAAAGTGAAATTGAACTGAAAGATCAGGCATAATTTTATTGAATGGTAGAGCAGGCATAAGAGGTAGAATGAGCTACTCCTGTTCCTATTTCTTATGTTCTAATTTACAGCAGTGCAGAACCTCTATTGTTCCACATTATCAACTTGACAGCCAACAACTTAGCTCTCAAAAATAATGTCCCAGTCAATTCAATTTGGCATCAAAGATGATGTAATAGACTGAAGGAATCTCAAATACCTGAAGCTATATGCTTTAAAACCTGTGATAGCAATGCCAAATGTAGACCTTGAAAAGTAATGGCATATTCCAGTTTGTGCATTGAAAGGATACTCTGACTCTTTCACCAGTTTTGCTTTGCTCTGTATATAAACAAAACATAAATAAATAGACAATGTACATGATTGTCAGTGACAAAATACACAATTCTTTGCAAGAGATGTTTGTTATATTTTGTCTGTATTTACCCAATTTATGTCAGCCATAATCTGCTGTATCTGAAAAAATACCTTTCCTCTTATTAATTAATTTACTCTCATAATCATTTCTCCCATTGATAAGAAACAAGAACAATATAATTTGATGTTGAAAAGGCATGCACTCAATTACTTTTCAGGGAGACATGCTGTCAATTGTTAAATTCTGTGTTGGCCATCATCCTGCATTTAGAGTGAATGATATTATATGGCAAGAAAAGATACTGGCATTTTGGGGCATGTTAGATTCATCAGTGCTGGCCCAGTTCTGCGTTCAGAAGAATAATGTAACTGGTTCTAGGAATCCTATTCATTGACATTTCTTGTCGCCACCTTGCTATCATGGCCAGACAGCATGAAGAGGAATGTCAAAGAAAACTTCACGGTGTTCTATATTTTGGAATTAAATTCTGCTTCTTTAAAAGGTAGTAAACCTTGTTGAACATACAAAATGGCTAAAGCTGATCACATTATCATATTTCCAGGATCATCTGACTCTCTTTCCCATTTCGCCCACCCCCCCAAAAAAATACTGAGTAGATATTCTAAATAAAGATGACAGACAAAACTGGTAGATATTTACTTCTAACTAGCTCCTGATACAGGAAAATGTTAAGTCCCACTATTGTTAAAAATGATTGCCAATGCTTTCAGTTACCTCATTACCTCTGAGGACGTAAAGCTACAAAGTTAGCATAACAACTTTCCAAAGCTGACTGAGAGGGGGCCCTCAGTACCTGAAATGCCTATCTTCATTCCATGACTGAAATCGGAGCTTGTTTGTTGTTTAAATAAACTATTCTGGGATTAGCTGCTGTTTGCATTCTCCCACCTGAACAGGGAGAACACGATGCCGAGCCGAGCTGGCAACTAGCTTTGGACCCTCCTCCCTTCCCTCACCCAAAAAAATCCCCAATCATGTCTGCATATTGTTGGCTGGAAGGAAGCTTGTGCTTTGCATTCAAGAAGGAAAACAGCTGGGTCCAGCTCAATGAGGAAATTACAACAGGACATTGACCTTGGGCAAGTTGTAACTCGTGAATTGATTTTTAAAAATATCTCTGGATTTGCCAAAATCTGTAAATTATAGCCTAACAAGCTTCTGCTTAGTGTTCATTAGTTTTCAGAGTGATTGTTTTTGTATATGGAGTACCACAGTAATTCCCTCATGTTTTGAATATTAATAATTCTCATTCTTTTATTTAATCTTAACTGATTTAGCTATGGGTTTATTTCAAAAATTGTAATGCAAACTGGGATTTGAGGATCAGGAAGGAACAGGAGGAAAAAGGGAAAGTAGTGAATCAAACAATACTTTGCTGTCACAGTCTTAACATGGGAAATAATCCTATAAAATTCACCCCATTCTCACTTTGTCCATGACATCACCAGCAGTGCTGTTCCTCTACGTGAAATGAATTTAATAGTACATGAATAGCCTTGCCCGAAGCAGTAAATTTCCTAAAGGAGATTATCACTTCTTGAAATATTGGTTGGTAGGTTGTTGGGCTAGAAAATAGCACATTTTTGAGCACATTCCAGAAGCCAAAAGTTTAATCCTCATTTAAACTCTATTGAATACTTCGTGAATAAAGCCCTTTATAAACAAATGCATTTCCTTGTCCTACTATTTTAGTTAATTACTGAAAAAATGCAAGTAGGTTCGTTGGACATGATCTTCCCTTTATAAATCCATGTTGCCTGTCCTAATCAACTAAAGCTTTTCCAAAGTTCAATTACTGTGTTTAATTACAGTTCCAATAACTCCACCGCAATAAATTTGACAAATAGGTCTATCATTTTCTTGTTTTCCCCCCTCCCGCTCTTTCATCATCTTAAATAGGGCAGTTACATTTACAATGTCCAATCTAAATGGACGATTTTCCCAGAGATTAATGAATCTTTGGAATGCACTGTTGCGTGGTGAGCACACTTGAGTGTGCTGCCTTGAGTATGGGTGGGCACGGTGAACTACTTGTTTTCCTTATTTGCCAATTTAATATTCCATAAAAGGTACTCCTATGAATTCACTGGCAAGTAAACACTGGTCATTTGTCAAAAAGCCATACCAACCTGATTTAGCCACATCAGGGCACTGATGGGCGAGCCACCTTTGCAACCTGCATCCCTGAAAGAACAATCTATAACCTCTTGTGCACTGAGCAACTCCAGGTGTCCCTCTTCGATTGCACATGAAGATTCAATACTCTCCACAACACTGAATGCCCAGCATCCACCGCACTACAAAAGAAATACAAAAATCAGTCTGATTGTTGCATAACCCAAATTAATTCCAAGGGAATTAGCTGATTACTGCATTTCCTAGCTAATGAAATATTATTTTAGAAACCGTCACATACATAAAATATATATCAGAGATAGTAGGAACTGCAGATGCTGGAGAATCCGAGACAACAAGGTGCAAGGCTGGATGAACACAGCAGGCCAAGCAGCATCATAGGAGCAGAGAGGCTGACGTTTCGGGCCTACTTTCATTAATAAGGTTGATTTTGACAACCATAACAGTGGTTTCTTGATTTTCTTTATAAGGTTTCTTTATTTTCTAGCACTGTATCTGCTGACACCTACTGGATCTTTATATAAACTGCTCTGCTGACAAATGCTGAATGCTCAAGTTAAATAATCTGCTTTGATTCTTTGGGACTTTTTGCCAGTTATTTTCTTTGTCCATACATATCGACCAATGCTCCCACCCACCTTCATGGTTCCAATATGTGAAATAATCACGTGTGTCAAGTAAATTAGACATTCCAATTTATTGATGCTGACTCTGTTGTCTAGCTTTCAGTATCTTTTAGACAGTGTTAAAATGGTAATCTCAATGTAGACAGTTTTATTTATTCCACATGGGTCTCATGAGTGTGCTTCGATCTAAGGTCAGGTGACCACTAGCCATTTCAGGTTCATATTTCTTTCTTTAAAATCCCGTTTTTAGACCATGATAACAATCATGTTTTAACAGTCAGATAATGGACATTAAAATTCGATCGTCCATATTTATCATTATCATAACAGTTTAAATTGGTGAGTGTTGAGTGTTTCATGTTTTAAAATGATGTGTGTCAGGATAACCAGAGGATGCTGGAGATTTGGCAGCATCTGTGGAGTGAGAAACAGCTAATGTTTCAAATCTGACATGACTCTCCTTCAGGTCTGAAAAGGGCCAGGAAAATGCGCTTTTTTACATTGTTGACAGAGGGGGAGGAAGAACAATTGGAACAACTGTAAGGTTATCCAGTAGATGTTGGTGTGTTCAACGATCTGTAAAGGTATCCAGAGCAAAAGACAAATGGAGAGTAAGGAAAGTTTTGGATGTAACACCTATGTAAATAATAGGTGTGAAAGGAGAAATTGGGTGTGCTGTGCTGAGACCATAGCCAATGAGATAAGCAGTGGTGGTAATGGGTGGGGGAACGGGGGACATGGTTATGTAGGTTGGATCATTTACTCTGATTCTGGTCCATTTCTGATTCTTCCCTCCCTGATTTCAGTATTTACATTTCTGCAGGGGTAGGCTGTCCATCAATACCCACTACCAACCAACTGACTCACATATTTACCCTGACTATGCTTCTGCATACCTGACATCCTACAAAGACTCCATTCTGTTTTCTCAGTTTCTCCATCTCCATGCGATGATGCTACTTTCCACTGGGCTGGCTCCAACACGTTCCTTTTTCGTCATCCGAGAATTCTCCCCCACTGTGGTCAACAGGACCCTCAGCCTGTCTAATGCATTTCCTGAACTTCTGCCCTACTCCCAGAACAACAATAGGGTTCCCCTTGTCCTGAGATTCTCACCCAGTAAGCTGCACACAGTCAAGAAGGAGAGATCACATCTGGAGTGAGACACAGTCGAACGAGTGTATGGTTCAGGGGAATTGGAGGCAGCATGGGAGTAGAACAGGTAAATCTTTCTTTACTTTCTCCATTTTAAAACTCTAAAATCCAGTAGCTATTGAAAAGGAGCTGGCTCAGCTGACTGTTGAATACTTATCAGGCATTCCCCTGAAGCCTGAATAGGGGCTCAACAGATTTTGATTACTATTGAATCTTAACTGGTGTGAATCAGCTCAGCTCTATTTGAGAGGGCCTGTTAAAGCACAAGATCAGTAAACAATGCGCAGTCAGGAAGGAAAGATCACATCTGAAGTGAGACACAGCTTGTGTGAGTGTACAGCTCAGGGAATTTGATGCAAAAGAGAAAAGATGCTTTTTATTTGCTTTTTTTGGCTCATAATTTATCAGGATTTTTAACAGGATAAATTGAAGCCTAGGATCAGTGGACCAGCACAAAACAGCGACATCCCAGGAAAACTGTAAGTTCATTGGTTGGTGATAGCTACTAATTTGACAATGTATTCAGGATTACTTTCAGATTAAAGGTAAATAAGGGAAGTTTACAGGTTACAAATTAAAAGACTGTAACAAAATTTAAAAATCAAATTAGGAACTAAGTAAAAGTTGAGATGCAGGGCCAAGTGATGTATTGTACCTATGTGATGTGGGAGCTGTTGGGCCCCATTGGTGTTCTTGTGACCAGATATATAGCAAATGTTGGTTACTTGAGGAAACTCTGACTCAGAGTTGATGAGCTGGAGTCTGATCTTCAAACACTGACACATCAGGGAGGGGGAATGTTACCTGGACAATGTGTTTAAGGAGGCAGTCATACCCCTTTAGATTAACTATCTCGAATTCGGTCAGGGACAGGAGGGTGTGACTTCAAGCAAGGCAAGTAGAGGATTCCAGGATGTTGTGCTGAAGAAGCCACAGTACTTAAGCTTGGCTAACTGCTTTGGAATTCTTGCTCCATGTGTTGATGAGAGCAGGGGCTGTTGGGAGAATAAGCAAGTTGACCACAGTACCATGGTAGTGGGAAGAAAAGAGAAATGTAGTTGTAATCGGGGATTGTATTATGAGGTGAATAGATGCGCTTCTCTGAGGCCAGGATTGAGACTCTCAAAAGCTATGTTGTCTGCCTGGTGCCTGGGTTCAGGAAATGTCATCTGGGCTGCAGAAGAACATGGGAGTGAAAGGGAAAGATCCAGTTGTTATGATCCATCTAGGTACCAAGGATGTAGGCAGGAAGAGGAAAGGAGTTCTGCTGAGGGAATATGTGCAGCTAGGGGCTAAATTGAAAAGCAGAACCTGCTAATCTCTGGATTTCACTCCCTGAACCACAAAGCTAATTGCAACAGGGTCAACATGCATGAACAAGTAAACATGCAACTCAAAGACTGTTGTAGAGAAAAGCTTTGAATTGATGGGACATTGCCATCAATACTGGGGCAGGAGGGAGCTGTTCCAATGGGCCAGACTCCAGCGGAATCATGCTCGGACCAGAGACCTGGTGAATTGCATAACTAAAGATAGTGTGGATAGGGCTTTAAATGAAATAGTGGGTGGGTTCAGGTACATGGAAAATTATAGAAGTTAAAGTTGGGGAGGGATCAGCAGAGGTTATTGAAGTTTCCAGAACAATTAATAGGACAAAGCATGGAAAGGCTCAGGAATCTAACTTCACAGCAGAGAAGGGGGCAACTATGAGAGGGGGCCAGTCAATGCAAGACTGAGGATGTTGTACATAACTGCATGCAGTATACAAAACCTGGTAAATGAGCTTGTGGAACAGTATGAAATTGCTGGGAATGATGTTGTGGGTATCACAGAGATATGGCTACAAGGGGATCAGAGCTGGGAAATTAAATATCCAAGGGAATGTACCCTATTGAAAGGATGGTGATGGGCAGAGGGGCTGGGGTTGTCTTGTAAGAAATAAAATTGAATCCGAAACCAGCAATGTTATAGATTTGGAAAGCATAGAAATCTATATGGGTCAAGTTGAAGAACCGCATAGGAAAAAAGGCTCTGATGGAAGTTATGTACAGGCTTCCTACCAGTAGTCAGGCTGTGAGGAGATAAATAAATTAGGAGATAGAAAAGGCATTTAAGAAAGGCACAATTACAATAATTGTGGAGGACTTCAATAAGCAGATGGGCTGGGAAAATCAGGTTGGTAGCAGATCCCAGGAAAAGGAATTTGCAGAATGTCGACAAAATTTTTTTTGGAAAGCTTATGATAGAGCCCACGAGGGAACAGGCAGTTCTCTATTTGGTGATATGTAATGAGACAGACTTGATTAGGGAGCTTAAGGTGAAGGAACCCTATGGGCAGAGACCGTAATACGATGGAATTCATCCTGCATTTTGACAGGGAGACACTGAGCTCAGATATAATGGTATTACAATTGAGTGAGGGTAACTACAAAGACACGAGGGAGGAGCTGGCCAGAATTGATTGGAAGAGGAGCCTAGCAGAGAAAACAGTAGAGCAGCAATGGCAGGAGTTTCTGGGGATAACTCGGGAGGCACAGCAAAAATTCATTCCAAGGCAGAAGAAGTATACTAAGGGTGGGCAAGGCAACCATGGCTGACAAGGGAAGTCAAGGAAAGCATAAAAATATTCAATGTGGTGAAGATATGGGAAGCCTGAGGATTGGGAAGCCTTTAAAAGCCAGCAGAGGATAAATTTAAGAAAAGCAATAAGGGGTGGGGAGAAAATGAAATAGGAGGGTGAGCTAGCTAGAAATATAAAATAAGATTGCCTGAATATTTTTAGACATATGAAAGGTAAGAGAGAGACAACAGTGGAAACTGGAAAATGAGGCTGGAGAAGTAGAAGTGGAGGAACTGAATAGGTCCTTTGCATCAGCCTTTGCGGTGGTAAACACTAGTAGCGGTGGCACAGTGGCTCAGTGGTTAGCACTGTTGCCTCAGTGCCAGGGACCTGGGTTCACTTCCAGACTGGGGCAACTGTCTGTGTGATGTTTGCACATTCTCCCCGTATCTGCATGGGTTTCCTTCCACAGTCCAAAGATGCGCAGGTTAGGTGGATTGGCCATGCTAAATTGCTCTGTAGTGTCCAGGGATGTGCAGGCTATGTGGATGAGCTGTGGGAAGTGCAGGGTTACAGGAACATGGTAGGGAGGTGGGTCTGGGTGGGATGCTCTTTAGAGGGTTGGTGTGGACTTGATGGGCCAAATGGTCTGCTTTCATACTGTAGGGATTCTATGACTTCAAGAGAGTCAGGGGCAGAGGTGAGGCTAGTGGGCGTCACTAAGGAGAAGGTGCTGGGAAGGTGAAAAGTCTGAAAGTGGATAAATCGCAGACCAGATGGTCTACACCCCACAGTTCTGAAGGAGACAGCTGACAAGATTGTGGAGGCGTTGGTGATGATCTTTCAGGAATCACTGGAGTCAGGGAGGGTCCCATAGGACTTAAAAATGCCTAATGTAATACCGCAGTTTAAGAATGGAGGGAGGCAGAAGAGAGAAATTAAAGGCTGGTTAGCCTGACCTCAGTCATTGATAAGATTTTAGAGGCCATTATTAGGGATAAGATTGCAAAGTAATTGAAAGTGAACAGAAAAATAAGAGATGAGTCAAGGGTTGGACAAATCTGTTAAAATTCTTTGAAGAAGGAATGAGCAAGTTGGACAAAGGAGAGCGAGTGGACATGATCTATTTGAATTTCCAGAAGGCCTTTGACAAGGTGCCGAGCAGGAGGCTGCTAAATAAGAGGAAGAGGAGAGGCGACAGACTAGTAGTATTAAAGCTGGACCATTAATCCAAGATCCAGGTAATGTTCTGGGAATCTGGGTTTGAATCCCACCATGGCAGATGGTGGAATTTGAATTCAATAAAAATCAGGAATTAAGGGTCCAACGATGACCATGAATCAGTTGTCAATTGTCCGAAAAACCCACCTGGTTTGCTCATGCCCTTTTAGGGAAGGTAATTGTCATCCTTAACTGGTCTGGCTACACCTGACTCGAGACACCCAGAAATGTGGTTGACTGTTAACTGCGTTTGAGGCAATTAAGGATGGGCAATAAATGCTGGCCTAGCCAGTGATGCACTCATCATGGAGCCCATAGTGCTGGGGGCAAGGTACTAGCATAGATAGAGGATTGGCTGACTGGCAGAAGGCACAAAGTGTATATAAAAGGGTCTTTGTCAGGATGGCAGCTGATGACTGGTGAGGTTCCGCAGGGGCTCAGTGTGACCACAATTAAATGGGGAAATGCTTGGGAAATCTGAAGCACGAAGGGACTTAGAAGTCCTAGTTCAGGATTCTCTTAAGATTAACATGTGGGTTCAGTTCGCAGTTAGGAAGGCAAATGCAATGTCAGCATTCATTTCAGGAGGGCTGGAATACAACAGCAGAGATAAAGGCTCTGGTCTGACTGCATTTGGAATATTGTGACCAGTTTTGGGCCCTGTATCTAAGGAAGGATGTGCTGGTGTTGGAAGGGGTCCAGAGGAGGTTTACAAGAATGATCCTGGGATGAAAGACTTGTTGTATGAGGAGCAATTGAGGACTTTGAGTCTGGACTCAATGGAGTTTAGAAGGATGTTGGAGGAAATCTCATTGAAACTTACAGAATACTGACAGGCCTGAATAGAGTGCATGTAGAGATGATGTTTTCACTAGTAAAGAGACTAGAACCCAAAGGCACTTACTCCGAGCAAAGGACTGCACTTTAGAGCTGAGATGATGAGGCATTTCTTCAGCTAAAGGGTTGTTAAACTGTGGAACTCAATGCCGCAGATGGCTGTGGAGGCTAAATTATTGTGAGTATTTATGACAAAAGATTCTTGATTTGTAAGGGGATCAAGGATTATGGGGAAAAGGCAGGAGAATGGGATTGAGAAACATATCAGCCATGATCAAATGTTGAAGCAGACCCGATGGGCTGAATGGTCTAATTTTGCTCCCTTACCCCCCATCTTATTGTGCATACGCCAGTCTTGGACTCAAAGTATGATGTTCTGCAACTTTTGCCATCTCCAGCAGAGTATCACCACCAAACACATTTTAAATTCCCTTCCACTGCCAGCCTTCTGCAGGGACCATTTCACACCATGGCCACTCCACCATCAATCCCAACACTTCGTCAACACCTCTGCCCAATGGCAGCATCCCATGCAGTCACAGACGGCTTAACATCTGCCCTTTCACCACCTCCCTCCTCACTGCCCAAGGCCCTAAACACACCTATGGGAAGCAATGTTTTGCTTGTATTTGTCTTCAATCTAGTCTATTATATTTACTGCACACAATGTAGTCGTCTTCACGTTTGCGAGACCAAACACAGATTGTGTGACTGCTTTGTTGAACACCTCCACGTTGTCAATAAGAATGACCCAGACCTTTCAGTTGCTTACCATTTCAACAAACCATCTTGCATCCATGCTAACATTTCCAACTGGCCCTAATAATGTTCCAACAAAACCCACTGCAAGCTGTAGGAACAACACCTCATTTTCTACTTAGATACTTTACAGGCTTCAGGACTATTAAGTTCAACAACTTCTGGGCATGACCTGTGTCCTCCATTTTCCATTTTGATGACAATTACACTGCCATCTCCCACCATCATAGTATCTTGTGAGCACCTTGGCAGAATGGATGCATTTTCTCCTTTTCACACCCATCATTTATACTTATTTTACATCTCAAACACTCGTTTACCAGCACTGACACAGTTTGTTCTCCTTTTGTCTTTTGCTCTGGCACCCTCACCTCTTTTCCACTTGCTCCTCTTCCACTTCTGTCAACAAATAAAAGCCATTTTCTAGCCCCTTTCAGTTCTGAAGAAGAGTCAAACTGGATTTGAAATGTTTGCGGTGTTCCTATCTCCACAAATGCTGCCAGATCTGCTGAGTTTCTCCAGCATTCATACCCTATCGAAACAATGCACAATATATTTCAAACTAAAAACAGAAAATGCTGGAGAAATTCAGCAAGTTTGGCGGCATCTGTAGAGAGAGAAGCAAAGTTAACATTTCAAATGTGAAATATTAAGTACTTCAACATTGAGTATTCAATCCTAGGGGCTATAAAATGCCTAAATGGAAATTGGAAGCAAAATTGATTAACTTTTCCAATTCCACATGATACCAGAAAACAGCATTGATGTATTGAAGAATGTGTTGTGTGCAGGGAACCCCAAGTAGGACTGGAATAAGCAATATTCTAAATACCACAAAAGAGAGAGGCCTGGCTACAACCAAGCAAGTACCCCTAGCCATGCCCTTGACGTGGAGAAAGTGAGATGAAGTAAAGGAAAAGTCATTCAAAGTGAGAATGAGGTCTACCGGGTGATGGAGGGCGGTGATGGATGGAGGGTGGTGACGGATGGGGAGTGTTCAGACCTCTTGTTAAGAAAGAGGTGAAGAGCCTTAAGACCATCCTGATGTGGGATGGACATGCAGAAGGGTTGCACATTCCTGGTGGATAGGATGCAGCTAGGGCTAGAAAACTGGAAATTGTGGAAACAGCATCAAGCATCATAAGAATTACAAGTTAAAGCCAATAAGCAGGCAGGAGAAGACTGAAACATTGGGTCTGCCAGTGCAGTCCTAGAGTCATATAGGATAGAAACAGGCCCTTTGGCCCACCATGTCCATGCAAACCAACAAACATGACATTACACTAATCCTATTTATTTGCTGTTGATCCATAGCCTAATGTGCCCTGCCCTGCCATTTTAAGTGCTCATCCAGATGCTTCTTACAAGTTGCCATCAGGCAGCATCTTACATATCTCTACCACCAGCTACATGAATTTTTTTTTCCCTCAGATATCCACTGAATCACTTACTCCTCTCCTTAAAATTGTGTCCTCAGGTCATAGAGACACACAACATGGAAACAGACCCTTCAGTCCAACTCACCTATGCCAACCAGATATCCTAAACTAATCCAGTCCCATTTGGCCCATATCCCTCTAAACCCTTCCTATTTGTACATCCATCCAGATGCCTGTTAAATGTAATTGTACCAGCCTCCTCCATTTCCTTTGGAAGGTCAGTCCACATGCACACACCACCCTCTGTGTGGAAAAGTTGCCCCTTAGGTCCCTTTTAAATCTTTCCTCTCTCACCTTAAACTTGTGCCCTCTCGCTTTGAACTTCCCTGGGGAGAAGACTTTGGCTGTTCACCCTATCCATGCTACTCATGATTTTATAAACTTCTATAAAGTCACTCCTCAACCTTTGCTCTAGAAAAAAAATAGCCTTTGCTTATGTGCCATGTGGAAAATATTCTTATGATCTGCCCTGTCTATACCTCTCATAATTTTGTATACTTCAATCAGACACCACCCCTGCTCCAAGGAAACAAACCCAGCCTAATCAGTTTTTTCTCATAACTGAGACTTTTCATCTCAGGCAACATCCTGGTGAATCTCCTCTGCAGTCTATCCAGTCTCTGCAATCATGTCGTTCTGATAGTGTGGGGACCAGAATTGCATACAGAATTCCGTCTGTAACCAATGTTTTACTAAACTGTAACAAGACTTACTTGCTCCTATATTCAACACCCGAGCTAATGAATGTAAGTATACTGACCACCCTGTCTACCTGTGCTGATCAGGGATCTGTAGACTTGTACACCAAGGTTCCTTTGTTTCTCAGTACTCCCTCTGAGCTTAATGTACAATGTGTATATCCTTCCCTTATTAGACCTCCCAAAATGCATTACATCACACTTATCAGGATTAAATTACATCTGCCATTGCTTTGCCACTTTACTAATTACATCCTGCTGGTGGATTTTGAGAAGGAGGTACAAGCAAATTTGTATGTATTTGGGGACCATGAGGTGAGAAACTGTGCAGGGGATATGTCCAGAGTAGATGAAGTCAGTGATAGTCCTAAAAAGAACAGCTTAATGTTCAGTGGTGGAGTCATGCTCGAGGGAAGGTAGGAAGAAGTGTCTAAGAGCTGGTGCTTAGCCTCTGAAACGTGGAGGTTAGCACACCACATGAGAACAACACCACCTTTGTCAACCGGTTTGAGAATCAAATCAAATCAGGGTTGCACCTGAAAGAATGGAAGGTAGCAAGTACATGGGTTAGTGTGGCTAAGGGGAACAGAGAAATTAGGGTGGCTACTGTTGCAATGGCAGTTCTCGAAGAGATCAAATACAGGTAAAAGGCCAGAGGGAGGCGCCAGGTGGGAGGGAGTCCTGGGGATGAGTGAAAGGCTTGTGCAATGGGGACAGGATTCCTGTCCAGAGAAGAAGAGTTCAATGTCATGATGTGCCCTAAATTCATTGAGGTAGATGTATAAAAGGACAAAACTAAATCATTTGCAGAGCACCGATGGTCCTGACTCAGAGAGGGAAAGGTCTGAAGATATAGTGAATAAATGGCATGGGATGGGATTAGAAGAGGGGTGATGTCAGAAGAAAGGGGAGGGAAGGAAGAATCTACAGGGATGTCAGTGCCTGAGAGCTTTTGGAGGTAGAGATAGTAGGAACTGCAGATGCTGGAGAATCTGAGATAACAAGGTGTAGAGCTGGATGAACACAGCAGGCCAAGCAGCATCACAGGAGCAGGAAGGCTGACGTTTCGGGCCTAGACCCTTCTTCAGAAAAATCTTTTCTAGCAACTTTGTTCTGAGGAAGGGTCACCGGACCCGAAACGTTAACTCTGT
>NC_063332.1:138388065-138414141 GCF_021869965.1 Rhincodon typus | reverse complement strand
TGATGCTGCTTGGCCTGCTGTGTTCATCCAGCTCTACACCTTGTTATCTCAGCTTTTGGAGGTAGCTCCTTTTGGAGGTTTTTGTTGTTAGTCTTCCTAAAAGGAACAGAAACGTTTCTTATTAAATCGTTGAATGTAACAGAGTGTGAAATAGTGCTGAGGACCAGGACATCTTTGAAATAGTGTGAAATGATGCTGATGGAGGGAGTAGTTGAGACTGTGCATATGGTTGTGCATGGCCTGAGTGTACATGGGAAATGGACAGACTTTAAAGAAATATTACGTGGCATGCAGCAGCTATACATTCCTTCACGGTGTAAAAACTCAATAAAAGTCAATCAACCATGGTTGACAAAGAAAGTTCACGATTGTATAAGATTAAACTAAAAAGGCATATAACGTGACCAGAAATAGTAGCAAATCTGACTGTTCTAAGTTTTTAAATACAGAAAAGGAAGACAAAGAAACTGTGGAAAGGTCGAATAGAATACAAATGCAGTCCTGCAAAAAATATAAAAACAGAGTGCATGAGCTTCTACAGGTGCATAAAAACAAAATGTCTGCTGAGACAAAATTGGATTCATAACAGGTAGAGTCAGAATTCATGGGGAATAAAGAAATGGCAGACAAGTTAATTGATTACTTTGTATCTGTTTTCACAAAGGAAGGTTCAAGAAAACTCCCAGAAGTAGAGATCCAAGTGACTAGGGACAATGAGGAGTTGAAGGAAATTAGTGCTATCAAGAAGGATGCAATGTAGAAATCAGTGGGCTGGAAATTGCTAAGTCCCTGTATGTGATTCTTGATTTTGCAGAGTGTTGGGAGATGTGGCGATGAAGATAGTCAATACGTTGAAGATCATCTTCCAAAATTCTATAGATTTTGAATGATTCCTGTAAATTGGAAGCCTGAAAACGTCACCCCACTATTTAAGAAGGGAGCAATGGGAAAAAATAGGACATTAGTCTGGATCAGTATATGGCTAGAGAAATGGTGGAGGAAGGACGGCTTTAGATTTCCGAGACATGGGACTGTTTTTGGGGCTGGTGGAATCTGCACAAGGTAAACGGTCGCACCTGAACCGGAAACGAGACCAGCATTCTACGGAGAGGTTTGCTAGTGGTGTTGGGGTGGGTTTAAACTAGCTTGGTGTAAAGATAAGGTTCAGCAGATGGAGATGAAGAGACAGCAAGTCAGTCAGGAAGGCTAGTTTATAGGCCAGTTAAGCCACAAGAGAGTTTGGCACGTTGGATGGTATTTATTTTAATGCAAGAAGTCTGACAAACGAGGCAGATGAATTGAGGGCACAGATTAAGAGTAAGATGTAATGAGGGTATCATGTAATTGCTATCACTGAGACATAGTTGAAAGGCAGGCAGGATTGGCAGGTCGATATTCCAAGACACAGGGTCTTCAGGCAAGACAAGGAACATGGTAGAAGAGGAAGTGTTGTCAGAATTTTGATCAGGGAATCAACTACAGCAGTAATATCTTAGTAGGCTCCTCAAATTAAACAATGTGGGTAGAACAGAAAAAAAAAATTAAATACCTGGAAATGTATTTTACTAAAGTCAGTCGGAGAGAAACAAATGAGTAGATATGTAGGCAATTTTTAAAAAAACATTCATTTTGTGGGATGTGGGTGTTGCTGGCTGAGCAAGTATTTATTGCCCATCCCCAGTTGCCCTTGAGAAGGTGGTGGTGAGCTGCCTTCTTAAATTGCTGCAGTCCACCTGCTGTGGATTGACCCACAATGCCATTAGGGAAGGATTTCCAGGATTTTGACCCAGTGACAGTGAAGGAACAGCCATATATTTCCACGTCAGGATGGTGAGTGGCTTGGAAGGGAACTTGAAGGTGGTGATGTTCCCATGCATGTGCTGCCCTTGCCCTTCTAGATGGAAGTGGTCGTGGGTTTGGAAGATGCTGTCTGAGGATCTTTGGTGAATTTCTGCAGTGCATCATGTAGATAGTATACACTGCTGCTACTGAATGTTGCTAGTGGAAGGAGTGGATGTTGTCAATGCAGTGCCAATCAAGCAGGCTGCTTTGTCCTGGATGATGTCAGGCTTCTTGAATGTTGTTGGGGCTGCATCCAGGCAAGTGGAGAGTATTCCATCACACACCTGACTTGTGCCTTGTAGATGGTGGACAGGCTTTGACAAGTCAAGAGGTGAGTTGCTTGACAATATACCTAGCCACTGTGTTTATATTGTGGGGTTCAGCAGAAACGCACAGGGCTGGAAAAAGTTAAAAGAAACTTAATTGTATTGGGGAAACTTAATTGTACCAAGGTTAAAGTTTCTAATAGTTACTTACAGGTCATTTTCAAGTGCCTGCCCTGATAGGACAAACAAACCCCTTAAGGGAAACAGGTACTAGTTGTTAAAGAACTGAATAAGAACACACTGTTAAAAAAAAAAAGAAATCTCTACTCATTATATTCAGAGTATAAATCAGATTATATGTGATAACTGTAATACTTTGTATCTGGTACAATCTGGTATAAAAAGAAGCCACATCTACTGTCTGAAAGAAAGAGAGAGAATTCCAGCTCGAGATTAAAGGTCAGAACCATGTAAGAGCAAGTTCTCCGAATAAATGACAACAAAAGACCATTTTACTGTCTCACTGTCTTTCTGTCTCTCAGTCTCTCATACCGGTTTGCAGTGGTAGAAGAACCTCGACAATGTGGTGAGTCCAGTTGAGTTTCTGATCAATGATAACTCCCAGGATGTCAATAGTGGAGATTTGGTGATGGTAACACCATTGAATGAATAGGGATAGCGGTTATATTGTCTCTTATTGGTGACCGTCATAGCCTGGCATTTGTGTGGCACGAATGTTACTTGCCATTTGTCACCCCAAGCCTGGATATCATCCAGATCTTCTTGCATTTAGAAATGGGCTGCTTCAGTGTCTGAGGAGTCATAAATGGTGCTGAACATTGTGCAATCATCAGTGAACATCCCCACTTCTGACCTTATGGAGGGAAAGTCATTGATGAAGCAGCTGAAGATTGTTGGGCATAGGATGCTACCCTGAGGAACTCCTGCAGAGATTACCTGCAGCTGAGATGACTGACCTCCAACAACCACGACCAACTTCCTGTGTCGGGTATGGCCCCAGCCACCGTAGAATTTGTCCCCTGATACCCATTGATTCAGAGATGCGAAAAGTAATAGGGTAGTGATAGTTGGGGATTTCAATTTCCTCCAACTTTAATTGGGTAGTCACAGTGTGAAAGGTTTAGAAGGAGCGGAATTCTGAAAATGTATCTAGGAGAGCTTTTTAAACCGGTACATAAGAAGGCCCTATGAGAAGGGGACAGTGCTGGAATTAATTTTATAACATAAAATAGAACAGAACAGTACAGCACAGGAACAGGCCCTCTGGCCCCAAGATGTTGTGCCGAACATGACACCAAATTAAACTAATGCTTTCTGACTTCCCTAGTCCATATCCCTCCATTTCTTGCAATATTCTTGTGCTTATCTAAAAGTCTCTTAGAAGTCCGTATCATATCTGCCTCTATCACCATCCCTGGCAGCATGTTCCAGACTCCTACCAATCCAAAAAACACTTGCCCCTCTCACCTTAAATGCATGCCCCCAAGTATTAGACATTTCAACTCTGGGAAAAAGATTCTGACTGTCAACTCTATTTACGCATCTCATTTTACAGACTTCTACAAAGTCTCCCTTCAGCCTCCACCGTTCCAGAGAAAACAACCTGAGTTTCTCTAGCTTCTCCTGTAGCTCATACCCTCTAATCCAGGCAATATCCTGGTAAACCTCTCCTGCATCTTCTCCAAAAGCCTCCACATCCTTCTTGCAATGTGCTGACCAGAAATGAACACAATACTCTAAGTGTGGCCTAACTATGACTTCTTTACCATCCTGTCTACTTGTGTGCTCACTTTCAGGGAGCTATGGACTTGAACCCTAAGATCCCTTTGTACAACAATGCTGTTCAGGGTCCTGTCATTAACTGAATGTTATTCCTTAAGATTTGATCTCCCAAAGTGCAGCACCTCACACTTACACAGATTAAATGCCATCTGCCATTTCTCCACCCATATCTGCAACTGATCTATATCCCGGTGTATCCTTTGACAACCTTCTACACTATTCACAACACCCCCGATCTTTGCGCCGCCTGCAAACTTACCAATCCACCCATCTCCGTTTTCGTCCAAGTCATTTATATATATCACGAATAGCAGAGGTCCCAGTACAGATCCCTGCGGAAGACCACTAGTACGGATCTCCAGCCAGAAAAACACGCTTGCACCACTCACTTCTGCCTTCTATGGACAAGCCAATTCTGAATCCAAATGGCCAAATCACCCTGGATCCCACGCATTTAATCTTCTGGATGAGGCTACCATGAGGGACCTCATCAAAAACCTTACTATAAATCCACGTAGACAACAGCCACCACTCCACTTTCATTGATGACCTTTGTCACCTCCTCGTAAAATTCAATCAATTTTAGGTAATGAAGCCAGGCAAGTAGTTGAAGTATCAGTGAGAGAGCATTTTGCAGACAGCAATCATAACTCTGTAGATTCATGATTGGTATAGAAAAGGACAAGGAAAGCCTGAAACCACAGTTCTAAACTTGAGGAAGGCGAATTTTAATAAGAATAGATATGAATTGGCCAGAGTGGACTGGGAATCAATACTTTTTGGTAAATCTGAGTTAGAGCAGTGGGACATATTCAGGAAGGAAATAGAGAGTGTACAGGGCCAACATCTTCCATTAAAGACAAAGGGTGAGACTAACAAATCCTGTGAACCCAGGATTTAGAAGGATATACAGGATTGTATAAAGAGAACAAAGGGAACTTATGGCAGGTATCGAGGGCTCAAAATAGCAGAAGCCCGAGGGCAGTGCAGAATGGCCAAAGGGAACTTAAAACTGAAATTAGGACAGCAAAACGGGGGAATGAAATAATAGTGGCAGGTAAAATAAAGGAAAATCCTAAGTTATTTTACAAGAACAATGGGAAGAGTAAGACCCATTAATGACCAGAGCAGTAATTTTGTGTGGAACCAGGGGATGTAGGTAGGGTTCTAAAATTGCACTTCGTGTCAGTGTTCATTAGCAAGAGGGACAATAGTTGTATCGAAATTAAGGAGAAGGACCGTGGTGTAGTTAAAGAAATTAGCATAGAGAGGAGGTTCAGAATGGCCTGACAGACATAAGAGTAGATAAATTTTCACAGCTGGATGAAATGAATTCCAGGCTGTTGAGTGAGGCAAGGGAGAAAATAGCAGGAGCGCTTGCAAAAATTTTCAATTCTGCTCTTGCCACAAGAAAGGTGCCAGAGGACTAGAGGACAGCCAAAATGGTACCATTATTCAAGAAAGGAGCCAGGGTAAACCAGGAAACTACAGGCCAAATTAGTCTAACCTCAGTGGTGAGGAACCTATTGGAAGCTTGAACGGTGAGCATAGTTTTGCTGAGCGGGGTAGTGTGTCATCAATTTGGAATTTTTCAAAGAGACAATCAGGTATGTGTATGAGGGCAATGAATTCGATGTAGTCTACTTCGACTTCAGCAAGGCTTTTCATAAGGTTCTGCATTGGAGACTGATGGCAAAGGTAAGAGCCCATGCAATGCAATAAATTTTGGCAAATTGGATCCACAGTTGGCTGAGTGGCAGGAGGCAGAGGGTGATGCACTTGGGCAGGACTAATAAGGCAAGGAAATAAGCGATGAAAGGTAGGACCCTGGGATGCACCAAGGATCAGGGAAACCCTAAGCTAGCAGGACAGGTAGATAAGGTGGTTAAGAAGGCATATGGAACACTTGATTGGGCCACAGCTATAATATTTTGTGCAGTTCTGGAATCCACATTATTGGAATAATGTATATGGACCGGAGAGGGTGCAAAAGAGATTTACTACAGTGTTGGCTGGACTCAGGAGTTTTAGTTATGAAGACAGATTGGATAGACTGGGGTTGTTTTTCTCGGAACATAGGAGACCGAGGAGGGACATGATTTGAGATGTAGAAAATGAGATGCATAAACTTTTTCCCCTTGGTGCAAGGTTTGATGATTGGGGGCATAGATTTAAGGTAAGGGACAAGGGGTTTAGAGGGGATGTGAGGAAATTTCCTTCATCAAGAGGAGGTTGGGAATCTGGAAATCACAATCTTTAAGTGTGGTAGAGGCAGAAACCTTCACTATATTGAAGATGTTTTTAGATGTAGACTTGTGATGCCAAGGCCCACAAGGCTATGCGTAAGTGCTGGTAAATGGAATTAGAATAGTTAGGTGATTATCTTTGACCAGTACAGACTCAACAGTCCAAAGGTCTTTTCTCTGTGCTGTGTACTGTCCTTTATCACTCTATAATTTCAATCTGCACATAGACAGAGTGAATCAACTGAGCGTTAAAGTAGTGGAGGGTGAGTTTCTGGAGTGTTAGGAATGATTTTCTGCAGCAATATGTTGAAGGCAAGAGGTATGCACTGGCTGAGGTTGATCGGGAAAATACATTAAAAGGCATGAAGAATTTATTACAGGGAATAGAGAAATGGCAGAGGAGCTAAAGGATTGCTTTGCATCAGTTTTCACCGAGGAAGCTACATGAAATCTCCCATGAGTAGAGATCAAAGTGGCTAATGGAATATTAGCCATTATTTCAAGAAGAGTGAGTTCAGGAGTCGTGAAATCTTGTTTCAATTGCATAGGAGCTTGGTCAGTTTGCACCTGGAGTACTGTGTGCAGTTTTTGTCTCATTATCTCAGGAAAGGTATTATTGCAATGGAGGATGTGCAACAATAGTTCACCACACCTGTCCTGGGACATTGTTTAAACTGGGCCTGTATTCTCTAGTGTCAAAGAATGAGAGCTGATTTCATTGAAACCTACAACACTCAAGAAGCTTGACACCATCCAGGACAAAGCAGCCCGCTTGATTGGCACTTTATCCACAAGCATTCATTCCCTCCACCACTGATGCTCAGTAGCAGCAGTGTGTACTATCTACAAGATGCACTGCAGAAATTCACCAAAGATCCTCAGACAGCACCTTTCAAACCCACAACCACCTCCATCTAGAAGGACAAGGTCATCAGACATATGGGAACACCACCACCTCCATGTTCCCCTCCAAGTCACTCACCATCCTGACTCGGAAATATATCGCCGTTCCTTCACTATCGCTGGGTCAAAATCCTGGAATTCCCTCCCTAATAGCATTGTTGGTCACTCCACAGCAGGAGAACTGCAGCGGTTCAAGAAGGCAGCTCCCCACCACCTTCTCAAGGGCAACTGGGATGGGCAAGAAATGCTGGCTCAGCCAGTGATGCCCACAAATGAATACAGAAAAAGTGTACTGACAAGGTAGATGCAAATTTAGATGTTTTCTCCAATTGTGGAGTCTAAAGCCGGGGTTGCAATTTAAAAATAAAGCATGCCATTTATATCTGTAATGAGAAGAAATTTTTTACTCCGAGAGCTGTGGAGGCTTCATCTTATGTGTAAGACAGAAATTGCGTGATAAATAGGGGTATGAGGATGTGGTGAGTAAAAGACACTGAAGTGTCTGATCAGCCAAGATCATTTTAAATGGCTCAACAGGCTGAATAACCTGTTTCTGTTCCGGTGTTCTTACTGGGCACCGGCTAAATCCATCCCCACATCCAAAGACATTGGATCTCGACATGCGGCATCCTCTATGAACTTTCATGTCACATATTTTATCCCTTGTTTAAGAAGGGCAATGGGGATAATCAAGGAAATTACAGACCAATGAGCCTTATATCAGTGGCATAGAAATTATTGGAGAAGATTCTTAGGGATAGGATCTACCCACATTTTGGAAAAATACAGGCTTATTAGTGATAGATAATATGGTTTTATGCAGGGAAGATCATGACTCTCAAACTTGATTGAGTTTTTTGAGGAAGTGACCAAGATCATTGAGGATAGGGCTGGAAATGTTGTCTGTTTGCAGTTTAGCAAGGCCTTTGACAAGGCTCCTCATGGCAAACTGATCCAAAAAGTGAAGTCACATTGGTTCTGCGATGAGATGGCAAGGTAGATATATAACTGGCACAGTCAAAGAAGACAAACATTTGTGGTGGAAGAGATTTTCTGACTGGAGGTCTGTGACCAGTGGTATTATGCAGGGATCAGTACTGGGACCCTATTGCTTCTAAATGATTTGGAGGAGAATGCAGGTGGTAATTTGCAGATGACACCAAGATTGGGGAAGCGGAGGATTGTCAGAGGATACAGCAGGATACAGATAGGCTTAAGACTTAGGTGGAGAAATGGCAGATGGAGTTTAATCTGGACAAACATGAGGTGATACATTTTGGAAGATCTAACGTAGGTTAGTATACAGTAAATGGCAGAACCCTTAGCAGCATCAACGTACAGAGGTACAAGTCCACACTTCTCTGAAAGTAGCAATACAAGTGGATAAGATGGTGAAGAAGGCATAGAGTATAAAAATTGGCAAGATATGTTGCAGCTGTATAGAACTTTAGTTAGGCCACATTTAGAATACTGTTTGCCACACTACCAGAACAATGTGGAGATGTGGAGATTTGGAGAGGGTACCGGAATGGTTTACCAGGAAGTTGCTTGGTTTGGAGGTGATTAGTTACAAGGAGAGATTGGGCAAACTTGGTTTGTTTTCACTTGATCATCGAATGATAAGGGGCGACCTGATATAATTTTGTAAACTTCTGAGGGGCATGGATAGAATGGATAGTCGGAGTCTTTTTTCCCCAGGGCAGAAATGTCAATTACTAGTGGACACAGGTTTAAAGTAAAAGGGGGTAAGTTTAAAGGAGATGTGAGAGGCAAGTTTTTCACAGAAGGTGGTAGCTGGAATGTGCTACGAGAGAAAGTGGTAACACATTCCAGCCATAAAATAGCAATGACAGATATAAAAATAGGCATGGAATAGAGGGATATGGTCCATGTAAGAGGCAAAAGTTTTTTAGTTTAGAAAGGCATCATGTGTCAGTGCAGTCTTCGTGGGCCAAAGGGCCTGATGCTTTGCTGTACTGTTATTTATTCTCTTTGTACTTTGTACTTTGTTACTTCAATAATGCTTCTGCCCTCCAGGGATGCACCTTGGGCTGCTCCAGCAACTATCGTTGTAATAACTGTGGTAAGGGTACTTTGCGCTCAGGGACACACACCCATCTCATGGAGTGGACCAGGCTTGTTTGCTGTGTAGTGCTCGCTGACTCTGACCTTACTTGGATGCTTGCAGCACTCCTGCCTTGCATTGCCTTGCCTTGCTTTTTGTGCATTGCCCCCTTAGCCAGAGATATCAGGTTCACATTACCACTGTTTTGCCATGCCATTTAGCTCAGATACAAAGCCAGGAAGCTTGCCACAGGTATCAGCAGGCCTCTGTTCAGTCAAGGGGCATAGCCTTTGCTGAAGAAATTCCAGCACAGTAAATCAAGTGAAGCCTCTAGCATCAGTGTAAGCCCTACTTAGGGTGGTCAGAGTCAGGATCCTTCACTGATCAGAAGTGAGTCTTCTCTCTTTCTGCCCTATTGTCAGTTGTTTTGTTCCTGGAATGAATGAGAGGCAGGTATTACAAAAGATGAAAGTGGACGGAAAAAGCTACTGCTGTTGGTGAGGGGTTTAGGGATGTTTCCTAAGCGAACAAGTAGGTTGCAAAGAGAATGTGCAAGGTTAGTGGTTATGCACGTTGGTGTGGATGATGAAGTATTACATTGGGCTTGAAATGTTAACTTGTTTTTCTTTGCACAGACCCTGCCAGACCTTTCAGTTCCTCTTTCTAGAATCTGCAGAGTTTTTTTTAAAAACAAGAATTCAAGTAGGAAACATTATATCTGCATATAGAAGATGTAATTAAGAAATAAGAACAAGGATAGCAACAGGAGACACCATATTTAGAAAATTGAAAACTCAGCTCAAAGAGTGACTTGTAAAGAGCTTGATTTGGAGTATTGTTTTGCTTGAATGGAGGATGTGGATTTTATGGAAGGAATACCTTTTGAAATATGAGCGTGATTAGAAAGGATCACCTTGGCAGAAAACCGTCACAAATAATGAATTGCTAACTGGATGAACAAAGAATTCGTAAATCATAATTAGGAAAAGGCAGAGACTCTGGACACAGCACATTTTAAAGAGGAAACAGGCTGGTAAGAGATGTTAAAGAGGGAAGATTTCAAGGCAAAACAGGAAGGGGAGGGAAGAGAATATCAATATTGGATAGCTTGAAAATTGAACAAAGTTACTGGCAAATGAAAAGAATGACACAGAATAGAGTGATATGTAAAGATTAGAATCACATAGCATGGAAACGTACCCTTCAGTCCAACTAGTCTATAGCAAACATAATTCCAAACTAAACTAGTCCCACCTGCCTGATCCTGTCCCATATCCCTCCAAACCTTTCCTATTCATGTATTTATCCAAGTGTCTTTTAAATGTTGTAACTGTGCCCACAATGGCCACTTTCTCAGGAAGTTAATTCAACAAGTGAACTATCCTCAGTGTAAATTAAAAGAAAAATGCCGCTCATGTCTTTTTTTTAAAAATCTCTCTCCTCTCACGTTAAAAATGTGGCCCCAATCTTGAAATCCCTCGTTTATAAGGAAAAGACAACTACCATTAACCCTACCTATACCTCTCATTTTATAAACCTCTATAAGGTTACCTCTCAACCTCCTATGCTCCAGCAGGAAAAAGTCTCAGCCTACCCAGCCTTTCTTTATAACTAGAACCTTCCATACCCAGCAACATCTTGGTAAATCTCTTCTGGACTCTATCCAGCTGCTTAATATCCTTCCTATAACTGGGCGACCAGAACTGGACACAGTACTACAGAAGAGGCCTCACTGATGTTGTGTACAACCTCAACATGACTTCACAATTCAGAGAACTTGCTTTAGGGGTAGGCACATAATATGCATTCGAGTTTTAGTGCTCATCTATATATATTTCCAGCAGATATAGGAAAAAATGAAACTTACAGATTTTTGATTTCGCACGGGTGTGACAACATTCTTGTCTCTCCAGTCAAATTTTGGTGGTAATGCTCGTGTCTTGGTATCCTTAAGAACTGATGTATATTTCGGAAGTTGCACTGATCTTGAACTCAAATATGTTGCTGTGGGTTTAATTATAAAATATTATTTTTTAACTCCTTGTTTCATGTCAATGTTTAGTAAACTGTGAACATATAATTGTACAAATCCTTATACATTAAGCTTATTCATCTGTAAATAGATAATAATACGCCCATCAAGCAAAGTTGTACAGTAATTTTTAACATGCTAATTCTACTGGTTGTTATTTCATGCAATTTATGATTAATTTTAAAATAGAAGGTTTTAATACCTCTAAAATTTCACACAGAAATGTATCACAGGACAGTGAGCTTTAGTGTGAACTCAACTGTTTGAAGTCCTGTTCATATACAATCAGACTGAAATCAGAATATATATAATCCTGGAATCTCAACTCTCAATTTAATCAGCATACACTATAGGATAAATTACACCGACAGGAAAAGGTGGCAGATCTTAGAGATTGTACATATCTATCTCTGTCAGTTCTGACTCCTACAACAAATCTACTATGAGCTGGATTCACTGCATACTCACTCTAGCACTCCATGTTTGTACAGTATACATTCTCCTCTATGCACATGCAATCAAACTAGACTAATACCTTGATATTTGTTTCAGACACAAGGAAATATCCTAGTTATGGAACATATCTTGGGAAGAAGCATCCAAATGGCAGAATTCTCACTTCAGGGTTAGGGCCAGGGGTGTTAAGGTGTGAGAGAGAGTGGGGCCTGCCACTCCTGGACAGAAATTGGTGACAGTCACAAGAACAGCATAGTGCTGAAGCAGGCTTATTAAAAGGGCCACCTCATTTTTCTGGGACTTTGTCGCAGTTGAGTTGTTAAATGTTAGAACCTCTAGTGCTCACTCCTCACAGCCTCTCACTCATCTTTCCACCCAGTCCCTACATCCTTACATCCACCCGACTTGCCTCTCACATGCACCACGTCAATCCATGCCCCGGACCCATCCTCAACATACCCTAATGTCTCCTAAAACAATTTAGTGCCAGAACATGAACGCCACTTGCTTCTACGGCTTAATCTAGCCTCTATACAAACTTAACATCAGCTCATGACATGCCAAGCCAACGAAACCCCTCCAACTACCTTTTATAATCAACTTTCATGCCAACTTGCACAGCATTCGCACTAGGTAAAACTCAAGAACCATGGTAAGATGAAATTAAGTTTGAAGTATCAATAACAGACTTCACTATATAATGATGCCAGTTTCCTTCATTGAAGGTGCTTCACTACAACTAAATCACCTTAACATCATAATCGCTTAAATATTTGTATTCACCAGGTCACAAAAATAGCTAATCCACGGATAGCTTCTCGGAGCTGTCAACCAAACTCTGAACTACCACTTTATGGTAATGACAGATTGTGGAAGTAGGCATCTAATACTCAAAGTTGTGTCAACAAAAAGATATTGATACCACAATGTCATATCAGACACAGGCAGGGAATTTTCTTTTCTGAAATTTAAAGGGTTGGAAAATTAAATCACTGAACAGATTTATAGACCTCATTCACTATTTACACTTTTTTCATCTACTCTTAAAAATCTGTAACTCCCACACTGGTCCACGCTCCAATGAAAATGGAGTCTGTTTGTACACAGCAATCAGTTCAAATGCCTTGCTGAGTTTGTGTTTCCACCACTGTTCACATATTCTGTTCTCTTTCCGCTACCAGTGAAAATAGGGTCTGCTGGAAATAATGGTGGGACTTCAAGATCCAGTTTCATTTTGGACAGTTGCCATAATTCAATGAGAATCTAGCTTATAACTTGGGAAGTATTCAGAGCAAAAGTGTTAGATTTCCTCAGTTCATCTTTTGTACCAAAGTCAAAACCAAAGAGGAAATCTTTCATGGTTGTCCAATGGTAGAACATTATAGTACAGTCAGTAAGTTGTTCCTAAGTCGTCTTGCCACATTTTTTTACATAGCCAGTTTTAGCCAATTTAGTGGAACTAAAACGTGGAGAGAAGCCAATGCGGACCTAAAACTAACAAAATGGAAAAATGACAAGAACTGGGATCCTCTCTTTTTTTTTAACTACCAGTTACATTCTGTCATTCCAATATGATTTAGGAATAACATGTTCATGTGCAACACAAACCTCCAGAGTTCCACATAACTTACTACTTCACACGGTGTGCTCTAAGAATTATGTCCAATGATGTCCCAGCATTTGAATTTAAAATTGTGATTGTTTCAAAATTCTGTTAACCAAAAGGTATAACAAACATATTTAATGCCAATTATTCAAAGTTTAGTACACTGTGCCTAAGAATTACAAGCTTTAAATATTAATATACATGCTATGAAATGTAACAAAACGTTACCTCTAAATACATGAGGTGGCATATCGGAGAACTGGTTGATTCCATAAATAGCGGAGCCACTTTCATTCAACAAGATTGAAGAAATAAGATTCAGAGAGTAGTGTCTCTGTATGCTTTCCTACAAATAAAGTGTGTTTCCGTTATGAAGCATCAGAAATTGAACAATTTAAAAAATATTTTCTGTAAATTCCAAAAATGAACTTAGCAGTGTGTGAATTAATCTGGTTTCCCTTCTTTGAAAAACCAACTAAAAGTAATTAACTTTGGTTGTTAAATTTCTCTTTTGTTTCAAAACATTGGATATGCAAATAACAACTAATGATAAGAATTTTTGATCTTCAACTGATCTTAGACTTTTACTAGTGCATCAAGGAAATGTAAATGTAAGATTATAAATATTTTGTTCTTTTACTTGTTAAGAATTCAAAATATCTAAATTAATGAAATTACTTTTCATCTCTAATAAATGAGTCATGGCAAAACTAAAATAAGCAACATAGAAACAATCAACACCAACTGAACAAAAATATATGAAAAATAACATAACAAAAATAACATAACTAAAAATGAACGATTAAAATATATCACTGGCAATACCTTTCAGTGGTAATGGACCAATTTAAACTATTTTCTGAACCAGTCAATATCATATTGAAAAATTGAAAGGTTTATCCATTCCATGAAGTCTCTGATCAGGTTTGCATTTAATTTTCTACAGTTTAATGAACTGAAAAACCAACCCTTGGAAGCAGCTTTTATTTAATCTTTGGTGTATTTTGCATCTCAATAAAATCTGGCTCCCAAGGTACCAGAAAACTATCACAAAGTAACATATTTAAAATAGGGTATGTTACTAAAAAAGGTATGTAGAAGTAAAAAGAGAAATAAATTGGAGAAAAGAATTAGCAAGCATGAAAAGAGACACTTCAATGCTTATCCAAGTACTTTTTAAGATTGAGATTTTCCATTTGTTGAGTACTTGCTTATCTTGTTACTTCTTTCAAAGTGCATCACTTAACATTTATTAGGGTTAAATTCCATGTGCTGTCAATCTTCCTACCTTACCAATCCATTTATATGTTGCTATAACCTTCCTCCTCACTGTCAACAACTCGGCCAATCTTCGTGCTATCTCCCAACTTACTTAGCAACCCTCAACATTCTCTCCCACATAAGGGACACAGCACTGATCCCTGTGGAATGCAACCACACACTGGGTTCCAGGCTCATAAAAAAGCCTTCTACCACCACCCTCTCCCTCCTGTCACTAAGCCAATTTTGGATCCGACTTACCAAGTTACCCTGGATCCCATGAGCACTTATCAGTTTCCTATGTAGGATTTTATCAAAGGCTTTACTGAAATGCATATGAACTACTTCAACTGTGCCCTACCCTTGTCCAATCACTTGGTCACCTCAATGATAAGTTGTACATGAAGTCAAAAGATCTGGGCAGGTATTTTGTCTCTGACTTCACAAAGGAGAGTGATGCTGTTGACGTTCTAATTAAACAGGAGTGTGAAATATTAGATAAAATAAACATAATGAGAAGGAAAGTACTGGAGGCACTGACCTCCCTAAAAGATAAATAACCAGGTCCAGATGAATTGTACCCTAGGAAGTCAGGAAAGGAACAGCAGATGTTCTGAGCATCATTTTCTAATCTTCATTAGATACGTGTGAGGCACCAGAGGACTGGAGGGGTGAAAATGTTGTATCATTATTCAAAAAGAGTATGAAGAAATACACCACAATAGTTACAGGCTGGTGAGTCTGACCTCTGTGATTGGCAAATTACTGGAGTCAAGATTGAGAGATAGGATTAACTATTACTTGGAGAGGCATAGTTTAATCAGGGATCATCAGTGCGATTTTATTAAGGGGAGGTCATGTCTTACAAACTTAATTGAATTTTCTGAGGAAGTAAAATTGATGAGGTTAGTATCATGGATGTTGAATGCATGGATTTTAAAAAGCATTTGACAAAGTCTCCAGATGACAAACTGGTTGGAAAAATTAAGGCCCATTGGACTTGGGAATGTTTTCAGTTGAATTCAAAATTGGCTCAGTAACAGGAAACAAAGGATAATGGTTGACAAACGTTTTTGTAAATGGTTCCAGTGATGTTCCACAGAGCTCAGTTTTGAATCTGTTACTGTTTCTGATCTACATTGATTTTGGCTTAAATTTGGAAAGCATGATTGGGAAATTTGCAGATGAGAAAAAAAATTGGCAGGATAATTGATATTAAAGAGGAAGCCTATCGAGGATGCCTATCAATTGCAGAATGATATCATGGTTTGGTTGAGTGAGTGGAAAAATGACATATGAAATTCAATCCAGAGAAATGTGAGGTTATGCATTTGGGAAGGATAAACAAAGCAAGAGAATACACAATAAATGGGGGAGAATTGAGAGAAATAGAAAAAGAGAGACCTGGCATTGCATGCTCACAAGTCTGAGATGGCAGAACAGGTAGGTAATGTGTGATGCTTTCCTTTATGAGGCAAGATACTAAATGCAGGAGCATTCTGGAACTATATAATATACTGCTTAACTCATAGCTGGAGTTTTATATACAGTTCTGCTCGACAGAGTGCAGAAAGGATTTACAAAAATGGGCCCAATATCTAAGGAAAGGATGAGGTTGTTGACTTGCTCACCGAGCTGGCTTGCTCTTGTTCAGACATTTTGTCACCATGCTAGGTGACAGCGTTGGTGGAGCCTCCGATGAAGCGATGTTATCCTACTCCACTTGGAATTTATACTGTCTGGTCCATTATGGTGAGTAGCGTCATTTCCAGCTTTGATCTGTATGGGTTTGATTATGGGGTCCAATTCTATGTGTTTGTTGATTGCATCACGGGTGGAGAACCATGCCTCTATGAATTCCTGTGTGTGTCTACATTTGGCTTGGGCTACTATGGTTACCTTGTCCCTGTTAAACTGTTGGCCTTCATTGTCTGAGTGTACAGATATTAAGGGCAGTTAGTTGTGCCGTTTGGCTGCTGGTTGATGTTCATGTATTCTGATGGTTAGTTTCCTTCCTGTCTGTCTGATGTAATGCTTGTGGCAATCGTAGCATTGTATTTTGTAAACCACGTTGGTTCTGCATGTTGTGGGAATGGGGTTTTTTATCCTTGAGTGTTAGTCGTAGAATGGCTGTGGGCTTGTGGACTACCATGATTCCGAGTGGTCTTAGGAGTCTTGTCGGTTCCAATATGTTCTTGGTGTAGGGCAGTGTGTTAGGGTGTACTTTGTCCTCCTGTTGTTTGTTTAGTAGGCATTTGTGGATGAAGTTGCAGGGATATCTGTTTATAGTGAGGATTTTGTATAGGTGCTCTTCCTTATTCCTGCGCATTTCTGGAGTGTTGCAGTGTGTCCTGGCCCGTTTAAATAGTGTCCTCATGCAGCTTTGTTTGTGGACGTTGGGGTGGTTGCTGTGGAAGTTGAGGAATTGTTCAGTTTGGGTTACTTTTCTGTATACCGAGGTTTGGAACTCCCCATTGGTCATATGCTCAACTTTAACATCCAGAAACGTAAGTTGATTGATGAGGTGGTGGGTCTCTTTTAATTTTGTTGCGTTTTGTTTCAGTTGAATGCGGTGGAGGGTGGTGTGTTCTAAACTTTGCATGACTGCTTCTGCAATGAGTCCTGTGATGGGTGACCACATTGGTGTACTGTTGATCTGTTTGCATATTCGACCATTAAAGATGAAGCGTGTGGTGAGGCAGAGGTTTAGTAGTTTGAGTATGTTATCATTACTGATGGAGCTGCTGGTCTCCATTGCTGTTTCCTCTAGTACTATAGTCACTGTTTCTTTGGCTAGTGGGGTGTCGATTGATGTGAATAAAGCTGTGATGTCAAAGGATACCATAATCTCCTCCGCTGATTTTTATGTGCTTGAGGGTATCGAGGGAAATCTTGGGTTGAGTGGATGGAATGGGTGATCCGTCGACTAAACATTTGTCATTATTAAACGCAAGAAATTAGAAAAGACCCACCACTTTATCAACAGCGTATTCGCAGGGATTAAATTCACAAGGGAAGAAGAAAACAACAATCGGCTTCCGTTTCTGGATGTTAAAGTTGAGCATATGACCAACGGGGAGTTCTAAACCTCGGTATACAGAAAAGTAACCCAAACTGATCAAATCCTCAACTTCCACAGCAACCACCCCAACGTCCACAAACAAAGCCGCATTTGGACACTATTTAAATGGGCCAGGACACACTGCAACACTCCAGAACTACGCAGGAACGAGGAAAAGCACCTATACAAAACCTCGCTATAAACAGATATCCCTGCAACTTCATCCACAAATGCCTACTAAACAGACAACAATAGGAGGACACAGTACACCCTAACACACTGCCCTACATCAAGAACATATCGGAACTGACAACAAGACTCTTAAGACCACTAGGAATCATGGCGGCCCACAAAGCCACAGCCACTCTACAGCAACACACACAAGATTAAAGACCCTATTCCCACAACATGCATAACCAACATGGTTTACAAAATACCATGCAATGACTGCCATAAACATTACATCGGACAGACAAGAAGGAAACTAGCATGGATATCAACTAGCAGCAAAATGGCACGATGAACTCTCCTTAATATCTGTACACTCAGACAATGAAGGCCATCAGTTTAACTGGGACAAGGTAACCATAGTAGCCCAAGCCAAACAGAGATACACATGGGAATTCCTAGGGGCATGGTTCTTCACCCGTGATGCAATCAACAAACACATAGAATTGGACCCCATAATCAAACCCATACAGATCAAAACCGGAAATGACACTACTCACCATAACGGACCAAACAGTATAAATTCCAAGCGGAGTAGAATAACATCACTTCACCGGAGGCTCCACTGATAGTGTCACCCAGCATGGTGACGAAACGTCTGAATGAGAACAAGCCAGCTCGGCGAGCAAGTCAATAACCTCACCCACAACCCGAACTACAGATCTTTGCCAAAACTTTTAGGAAGGACGTGCTGGACTTGGCAGTTTAGAGGAGGTTCACAGTTATCATTCCAGGGATGAAGGGCTTGTCAGATGAGGAGCATTTGAGGACTCTAGGTACTTGATGGAAGTTAGAAGGATGAGGTGATCTGATTGAAACTTACAGAATACTGAGAGGTCTGGATAGGATGGACATGGAGATGTTTTCATTAGTAGAAGAGACCAGGACCTGAGCGTACAACCTTAGAGTGAAGGGATGATCCTTTAGAACTGAGATGAAGGGGAATTTATTCAGCTGGAGGTGGTGAATCTGTCAAAGACATTGCAGAAGGCTGTGCAGGCCAAGTCATTAAGTGTATTTAAGACTGAGATAGATCCCCTTACTAATCAAGAATATAAGGTCATAGGCAGAAGGCAGGATAATGGGTTGGAAAAACATCAGCCATGATCAAATGTCAGAGCAGACTCGATGGGCTGAATGACCCAATTTCTGCTCCTATATCTTATGTTTTATATTGGCAGGGCTTGGAAATTGCAGCTATGAGGAAAGATTGGGTAGACTGAGGTGATTTCCTTACAACAGAGGAGGCTTTGTGGTGCACAAAATAATGAGCGTGGATAGAGTGGACAGGAAGGTTTTATTTCTTCCCCCTAGTGAAAAGGTGATACATTTAAAATCCTTGGTAGGAGGATTAGAGGGGTCATGAGGAGAAACTTTTTTCAGAAGGCGGTGGGTATCTGGAACTCTCTGCCAGCTTGGTGATTCAGGTGGAAGCCCTCCACTCACTTAAAAGTAACCTGAATCTGCACTTGAAGCTCTGTAACTGGCAAGATTATGGGCAGTGTGCTGGTGAGCAGGAAGAGAATAGGTAGCTAGTTTATTCAGCCAGTGCAGACGCCAGATGATAAATTGAGTCTTTCTGGACTGTAATGTTTCTAACATTCTGTCCCTTTCAGTTCTGGTAACTTGAAACCTTCGATACAAACCCTCACAACTTGGGAGACTTCATAAAGTAACCTGCCTTTCTTCTTGGGTCAAACTATTCTCCTGAACTGAATAAAAACCCAAAGAACTGCAGATGCTGTAAATCAGAAACGAAAACAGAAATTGCTGGAAAAGCTCTGCAGGTCTCGCAGCATCTGTGAAGAGAAATTAGAGTTAACGTTTTGGCTCTAGTGACCCTTCTTCAGAACTGCAATTCTGTATGCCCTTGGTCCACATCCCTCCATTTTCATGTGCCCATGGAGAAGTAAATTACTCAACAGCAACTAACTTCACTATTACTACTAAACACCATCAGTTGTCCTGGAAAACTAAACTTATGGAATGCCAAACATCTCATTGTGAGAAATTCCCCATGCTTTTAAGAAAAAAATGTTACTTAAGTTCTATCCTAATGTAATAAAAACATTGATTCCACTATCTAAATATTGACAATAATAAATGTGAAGGGATTTAGTACTTTAAACTGCCTGGTCTGTTGGCTGTAAGCATATAAGCGAGTGATTTGATGCTGCATACCCTGTTTGCCAGTAACTGTTGCCAGACACCTGACAGCACTTTCACACTGATGTCAAGAAAACAATACCACAGAAACCACTAATTCTTTGTGGACATCTTTCTTCAGTGTCAGGGTACAGCACTGTTGTTTTCCTGCTGACTGGGAAGAAAAACAAGGCACTACCTTAGGTATTTCTGAAGAAAGGTCCCGACCCGAAACGTCAACTTTCCTGCTCCTCTGCTGCTGCCTGGCCTGCTATGCTCCTCCAGCTCCACACTGTGCTATCACTAGCTTAGGCTTATTAACTTTTTAATTTCTGTGGCTATTTATTTGGCTGCAAAATGCCTTTTCGGCTACTATTTTCTCACGATATTCTAACTTATTATTGTGCTTTCCTTACAGCTTGCTAAATCAAACAAAACACGTCAAAAATATCCCATTTTGAGGAATGCCAAATTCGAGTTATTCCGCAGCGTAATAAACCACGAATCCTAGAAGTAGCGAAATCCAAAACATCGTAAGCAAATCTGTTGAAGCGTTGACGATGTGTCTCCTTGTAATCTGATCCACTATTCAAAGTAAAAATGATCCTTTATTTCAATGTGCTGCACACCATGTCTTATTAACTAAAAGCGAGATTCCAAGTTTCGAGATAATGGGAACTGCCGATGCTGGAGAATCTGAGATAACAAGGTGTACAGCTGGATGAACACAGCAGGCCAAGCAGCATCCCGAAACGTCAGCCCTCCTGCTCCTCTGATGCTGCTTGGCCTGCTGTGTTCATCCAGCTCTACACCTTGTTATTTCCAAGTTTCGATCTGACTTTGCCAACAGTCACACTGCACACAGCCAGGGAGATAATATAGTGGACCGTGGCCCAATACTCTACCAGGAATACTTTGTATTTGTGAACGAATTCGGGGCTTCCTGCCGCGTAGCTGCGATTATACTTCCAAACAAACTGCTGGAAGAGGTTCTCTGAATGAGCAGCAGCAGCTGCCCCTCGAATCATGTTGCTCGGAAGCTGGAAACGAAGCGGTTGCTGTACACTGCAACGTCCGGGCAAAGCAAACCGGATGCTGGGAAAACACAAGAGCAGCAGAAACCAGCGCATCGTCGTGCATTAAGGGAGCGGAACTTGAAATGTTCCACAGTCGGCAGGCCACAGCTACTACCTAAAATAAAACAAACAACTGCGGATGCTGGAGATCTAAAATGAACAAAACCACGAAGTGCTCTAGGTATTCAGCAGGTCTGGCAGCATATGCGGAGGGAAAAGCACAGCTAACGTTTCGAGTCGGTTTCTCCACCCCGACTGACTTCCGGACCACAAACAGATCCCAACAACATCCGTTGGTTTCACTTTCACTTTGACTCTACTCTCTACTTTTTTGACTGAAAGTATATACTAGATTGCAATAGTAATTCGCCCAGTTTTTTTGTTCAGTACAAATCATATGTTACTTTGGAACGTTGCTTGAAAGGACGATGGTAACAGATTCCACAGATAATAGTTTAGGAAAATTTGCAATGTGTGGCGAAGCAGCTCGAAGGTGGGACTTTTTAAACGGCCATTTTAAACGAGGGTATAGATAGCATGAAGACCTGAGAGAATTTGGTGTAATTTTGCTGTCTTACAGAACAAGAGTTATACCAGAGAGGGAATAGTGAGCTGAAATTGAAAAGTATTAGCCAAGCTATGAAGTTTTAAGTTTGGTTTTGCTGTAAAGTATGGTAGCATATAAATTGACTGGACTGTATTGAATTTATAGCTAAACCATTTAAACTATTTGATAGAATTACAAATAATTGTTGAATAAAAGCTCGAATCAAATAAATAATTTAAATTTCAACTGCCATTTCTTTGCCCCTATCTGCAACTGATCTGTATCCTTTGACAACCTTCTACAATGTCCACAACTCCATCGATCTTTGTATCATCTGCAAACTTGCTAACCCACCCATCTATATATTCATCCAAGTCATCTCACACACAGTAGAGGTCCCAGTAGGGGTCCCTGCAGAACACCACTAGTCATGGATCTCCAACCTAAAAAAATCACCCTTCCACCACTACCCTCTGCCTTCTATGGGTAAGCTAATCATGCAGCCAAGTCACCAGAGATCCTATGCATCTCAATCTTCTGGATGTACCTACCATGAGGGACCTTGTTGAAAGCTTTACTAAAATGGGTGAGCTGGCAAGATGGATTCAGAACTGGCTTAGTCATAGGAGACAGAGGATAGCAGTGGAAGAATGCTTTTCGGAATGGAAGGTTGTGACGAGTGGAGTTCCACAGGGTTCAGTGCTGGGACCGCTACTGTTTGTGGTCTACATAAATGATCTGGAGGAAAACGTGGCTGATCTAAATAGTAGTATTGCGGACAATACTAGGATTAGTGGCGTTGTGGATAATGAGGAGATTTGTCAAAGGATGCGGCAGGATACAGATCAGTTGGAGGCGTGGGCAGAAAAATGGCAGGTGGAATTTAATCAGGACAATGTGAGGTAATGCATTTTGGAAGATCAAGTACAGGTGGAAGTTATACAGTGAATGGCAGAACTCTTAGGAGTATTGATATGCAGAGGGATCTGGGCATGCAAGTCCACAGATCACTGAAGGTAGCAGTGCAGGTAGATAAGGTAGTTTTTTAAAAAAAAGCCGATGGCATGTTTGCTTGCCTTCATTGGAAGGAGTATTGAGTATAAGGGTAGGCAAGTTATGCTGCAGCTTTATATAACTTTAGTTAGGCCACACTTGGAATATTGCATACAGTTCTAGTCACCACAGTACCAGAAGGATGTGGATTCTTGGGAGTGGGTACAACCAGATTGTTGACTCGTATGTGGGATTTTAGCTATGAAGAAAGTTAGGATAGACTGGGTTTGTTTTCACTGGAATACAGGAGGTTGAGGGGTTACCTGGTAGAAGTTTATAAGATTGTGAATGGCATGGATAGTGGAGGCTTTGTCCCAGGGTGGAGGGGTCAATTACTAGGGGACACAAGTTCAAGGTGTGGGGCAGAAGTTTGAAAGAGATATGCAAAGCAAGTCTTTCACACAGAGAGTCGTGAATGCCTGTGTTGTGCTGCTGGAGGAGGTGGTGAATGCAGAAACAATAGCAGCATTCAAGAAGCACCTGGGTGAATATGTGAATAGGAAGGGAATAGAAGGATACAGATCGTGTAAGTGAAGACTACTATGGAAGGGCAAATTGTGTCAATGCAGCCTTGCAAGGCCGAATGGCCTGTTCCTGTGCTGTATTGTTCTTTGTTCTATGCTCTGTCCATGTACACAACATCCACTGGTCTATCCTCATCGATTACCTTCGTCACCTCCTCAAAAATTTCAACCAAGCTAGTAAGACGTGATCTGCCTCACACAAAGCCATGCTGACTGTCCCTAATTAGGCCATGCTTTACCAAATGTACCTAATTCATATCCCTAAGAATTCTCTCCAATAGCTTTCCAACCACCGATGTGAGACTCATCAGTCTATACTTTCCTCAATTATTCCTATTTCCCTTGAACAGGGGAACAACACTGGCTACTCGCCAATCCTCTGGAACCTCTCCAGTGGCTAATGAGGATACAAAGATCTTTGTCAAGGCTCCAGCAATCTCCTCTATTGCCTCTCAATATCCTTGGGCAGATAACATGGGGCCCTGGGGACTTATCCACCTTAATGCTCTTCAAGAGATCCAACACCACTTCTTTCTTGATCTCAAAATTCCCTAGTACATAAGCATGCTCCTCACTAATATCACTATCCTCCATATCTTTCTCCCAGGTGAATACTAACACAAAGCACTCATTTATGATCTTACCCACATCCTCTGCCTCGAAGCACATGCTCCCTCCTTTTATCCTTGCGTGGTCCTACTTTCTCCCTAGTTATCCTCTTGTTTTTAATGTATGTATAGAATGCTTGTGATTCTCTTTAACCCCATTTGCCAAAGTTATTTCATGGCCCCTCCTCACTCTCCTAATTCCCTGTTTAAGTCCTTTGCTGTTTTCTATATATTCCTTATGGGCCCTGTCTGATTTTTAGCTTTCGAAACCTTATATATGCATCTTTTTTCTTTTTGACTAAATTCACAACCTCCCTCGTTATCCAAGCGGCCCGTTACCTCGTCATCGTTGTCCTTCTTGCTGGAGCATGCCAGCCCTGAATTCCGATCAGTAGGCCTTCAAACTCACACATATCAAATGTGGACTTGCCTGATAACAGCTCCTCCCAATTTTTACACTCCCTACTTCCTAACTAAATTTGACATAGTTTGCTCTCCCCCAATTTAGTACCTTCCCGCAATGTCTTGACTTATCCTTATTCATAGCTATCTTAAAACGCAAGGAGTTGTTTCCAAAATGCTGTCCCACTGAAAGGTCAGTCACCTGGCCGGGCTCATTAGCCAATACAAGGTCCAGTGTGGCCCTACCTCTATTTAGACTGTCCACACACTGTTTCAAGAAACCCTTTTGGATGCACTTAACAAATTCTGCCCCATCTATGCCTGTTGTGCAGTCTCAGTCAATATTGGAGACGTTAAAGTCACCCACAATGATAATGCTGTTGTTATTGCATCTGCTTCGGAAGCAGTTGGCCAGGGGTGGTGGTGGTGGGGGGAGTGCTGTAGTATAATCCTATCAGAGTGACTGCACCCATCTTATTTTTGAGCTGTACCCATGTTGCCTCAGTGGCTGACCCTTCCAGTATGTCCTCTCTGAGTGCACATGTGACATTGTCCCTGAATAGTAATACAACTCCTCTACCTCTTTTACCTTATTCTCTATCTCATCTAAAACAATGAAACCCTGGAAAGTTGAGCATCTAGGCTATCTTTGCCCATCTAACTTTTCAATCAATATGTAGATTAAAATCTCCCATGATTATTGTCATGCCTTTCTGACAAGCTCTTATTATTTATTTCTTCATGCCCTACCCTTCTATAACATTACTCCCACAAGTGACTTCTTGCTTCTGTCATTCTCATTTCTACCCAAACTATTTCCTCATCTTGGTTTCCCAAACTTATGGCATCCCTCTCTTTTATGCTAATATTATCATTTAACTAACTTGTCATTTCCTGTCATTCATAAATATCCTGTCACCTTCGAGGTTCACATCCCACCATGAAGCCATGACTCTGAGATGGCTACCAGATCATACTTATTCATTTCTATTTGTGCTCTCAATTCATTTTTCCCAAATGCTGTGTGCATTCAGATACAGAGCCTTTCATGTTATCCTTTTACTCTCTTTATAAATTCTAGTCCTAAGTATTGGTTGGTTCTTAGATTCATATTCACTATCCCTTCCGGTTATGGACTATTTTTCATTTTGCCTATTAATACATTTTAATATTAATTATTGATAATAGTCACCTCCAGCGTCCCTTTCAGCATATCGGGGCCAACTTGCCTCTTGGCCATCTCTGAAGCAATTCTCCCAACATTGCAACTGTGAATTGTCCATTTTGGTAGGAAAAATATTAAAGAAGCATAATATCTAAATAGGTAGAAATTTCAGAACACTGAGATGTAAAGAGACCTGGGTCTCCTTGTGCATGAATTGCAAAACATGTAAGAACAGCAAGTAATTAGGAAAGAATATTATTATTATGAGTTGAATGGAGTACAAAAGTATGCTTCAATTTACAGAACACTGGTGATACAGTGATAACAGTGTGGAGCTGGAGGAACACAGCAGGCCAGGCAGCATTAGAGGAGCAGGAAAGTTGATGTTTTGGGTCGTGACCCTTCTTCAGAAATGGGGGAAGGGAAAGGGATCTCTGAAATAAATTGAGGGAGGAGAGATGGGGCTGGGGAAGATAGGTGGGATGGTGATAGGTAAGTGCAGGTAGGGAGTGGTTAGTGGGATGAGAGGGGTGGATAGGTGGGAGAGAAGATGGGCAGGTTGTGTCAGGTGAAGGAGGCAGGCATGAGGGGGAGGGTTGGACATGGGATGAGGCTAGGTGTGGGGAGATTCTAAAACTGGTGAAATTCATGTTTAGGCCATCAGGCTGTAGGCTCCCGAGGCAAAATATGAGGTGCTGCTCTTCCAGTTTGTGGGTGGCGTCATTGTGACACTGGGGGAAGGCCCAGGATGGACATGTCGCCCAGGATGGACATGTCGCCCAGGATGG
>NC_063332.1:138291492-138388055 GCF_021869965.1 Rhincodon typus | reverse complement strand
GCCCAGGATGGACATGTCGCCCAGGATGGACATGTCGCCCAGGATGGACATGTCACCCAGGGAGTGGGAGAGGGAGTTAAAATGGTTCGCGACCGGAAGGTGTTGTGATTTGTTGCAAACAGAGTGTAGATGCTCTACAGTGCTTGGACTAGTATCTGGAATGGGCAGTTTGTCTTATGTGGGAATATTGGACAGACTAAGCTTGTATCCATTGAAGTTCAGAAGAGTAAGAGGTAACTTGATTGAACTACATTGAATCCTGAGGGGGTATGTTAGCGTAGATGTGAAGAGAATGATTCCTCCTAAGGGAAAATCTAGAACGAGGGGTCTCTTTAAAAATCAGGGCTTGTTGATTTAAATTATTTCTCTCAGACAGTCCTGAGTCTTTGGAACTCACTTTCTGAAAGTTGGAGGAAGCAGAGTCCTAGGATATCTTTAAGGCAGAAGCAGATAGATTTTTGTTAAATGAAGGATTGACAGATTGTTAGGCGTAAGTAGAAATTTGAATTTGGTTTCAATCAGATCAACCTTGATCTCAATGGATCATGGAGCATCTTTGATGAATGGCCTATACTTGCTTCTAATCCTTATGTTCATATGTGAGGGATAGTTCCTGGTTTTCAGAATTAACCTTGTACATAGCTAGGGTTTGTACATAGCTAGGGTTTAAACATAGCCCTGACAGTGGGAGTTCTGGAAGGTTCCAGCAGGGATGAGTACTGAGGTTGTAGACTTGCTCGCCAAGTCAGTGTGTTTGATTGCACACGTTTCATCACCCTACTAGGTAATATCATCAGTGCACCTCTGGTGAATTGATGGTGTTCTATCCCACTTGTTAAATATATGCCTCAATTTGCTGGGGTGGTTGGCATTACTTCTGGTTCTGTTTTTCAGTGGTTTATGTATTGGGTCTAGTTCAAATGTGTTTGTTGATTGAATTCAGGTTAGAATGCCAGACCGCCAGGCATTCCCTGGCATATTTCTGTTTGGCTTGTGCTGTTATGAATGTGTTGTCCCAGTAGAATTCATGTCTTTCTTTGTCCGTGTGTATTGAGACCAGTGAGAATTGCTCGTGTCTGTTAGTGGCTAGTTGGTGTTCACATATCCTTATTGTCAGTTTTCTTCCAGCTGGCCTCTGTAATGTTTCTCTCAGTCCTTACATGGTATTTTGTATATTACGTTAATTTTATTGGTTGTGGATAAGGGAAACTTTATGTTCACCAGTCGCTGTCACAGGGTGATTGTTGGTTTATGGGCTATCCTGATACCCACGGGTCGGAGTTATCTTGTGGTCATCTCTGAAATGTCTGACTTATGGTAGGGTGATTAGTGTGTCTGGGTGTGTTGTGTCTTCTTGTTGTGGTCTGTTGTGGAGTTAATGGCGGATTGTGCTTTTTGGGTATTTATTCCTTTTAAGAACTCCATATAAGTGCTCCTGTTCTGCTTTCCTCAATTTTGGGTTGCTGCAATGTATTGTGGCTTGTTTGAATAATGTCCTGATGCAGCTCTGTTTATGGGTGTTGAGGTGGTTGCTGGAGTAATTAAGTATGGTCTTTCTGTATACGTTAGTCTGGAGTTCCCCATTGTTCTTACGTTTTACCATTATGTCTAGGAAGGGTAGTCGGTTATTGTTCTCTTCTTCTTTTGTGAATTTTTATCCCAGTGAGGATGTTATTTATGTGACAGTGGGTTTCTACCAGTTTCTTCTAGTCTTGTGTATTTGATAGCCAAGAAGATGTCATCGGGCGGCATGGTGGCTCAGTGGTTAGCACTGCTGCCTCACAGTGCCAGGGACCCGAGTTTAATTCCACCCTCGGGTGACTGTGTGGAGTTTGCATATTCTCCCCGTGTCAGTGTGGGTTTCCTCCAGGTGCTCCGGTTCCCTCCCACAGTCCAAAGATGTGCAGGCTAGGTGGATTGGCCATGTTAAATTGCCCGTAATGTTCAGGGATATGTAGATTAGGTGGGTTACAGGGGGATGGGTCTGGGTGGGATGCTCTGTGGGTCAGTGTGGACTTGTTGGGCCGAAGGGCCTGTTTCCACACTGTAGGCACTCTATGATTCTATGATCTACATAGTGGACTCAGTGGGATGAGTACTTCTGTCACTAGCAAGCACAAGGTAGTACGAGAGCAGTGGCATAGAGATGTCATACATGCATGTTGAAGTGAGTGTTGTTATTGTTATTGTTATTGTGGAGGGGGACTCTGATGCTTCGCTAAAATTTAACCCTGAGATTCTCAACATTGAGAAATGAAGTCCAATTTTCCCCTTAATATTTCAAGGCGAGATGAGAATCTTGCTAGTAAGTAGCACATCACTTATTTCCATGCATTCACGTTTCATTATAGGGTAATCTCGTCTCATTTCTACGCAGTTCGCAATTGTCTCAAGCAATGTTGGGAAACAAGATGGTGCAACTTCTCAACTTGAAAGTCAGTGCAGTTACCTGGAGGATGAAGCTTGCTGCTCTTTCTCCACACCTTCCTGTGCACCTTCATTCACCAACATCTCGTGGCACGTTCCATAGGTAATGATTATCTCCACTCTTCATTCATGGAAGTCAGCTTCAGCAAAACACAAGCCTCAGCATGCCCGAACTCTGAATAATTCAGAAGATTCTTCATTAATTCACTACTGCACTTCAGAGTTCATTGGCACCGTAAATTGCAATTTTCCTGTTAGGTTGCTATGTGGACAGGGACACACACCCATCTTATGCACCTGCACAGGATACATGAGATGGGCTCTCAGTTTGCTTTGTTAGTGATCACTCATTTTGAGGCTCACGGCATTTTTGCCTTGCCTAACTTCTTAGTGCATTCAGAAATTTAGACAATTGTTATACTTGAACAATCAAGGGGCTTTCTTCAGACATCCTCATGATATCAAGAAACAGTCAGATGCTGAAAAGATTATAGAAGCAGAGAAATGTGGTAAATACGAACAAGGGTAAGCCATTCAGCCCCTCAAGCCTGCTCTGCCATTCAATATATCGTGGTTGATCATTCTACTCAGTACCCCGTTCCTGCTTTCACCCCACATCCTCTGATCTCTTTAATCCTAAGAACTATATTATCTCCTTCTTGAAAATATTCAATGTTTTAGCCTCACCCATTTTCTGTGGCAGAGAATTCTTTAGGCTCACTAGTTTTGAGTTTGATGTCTGGTTCTGGACACCTCCCCCACTCCAGTCATTGGGATCATCCTTTCTACATTTACCCTGTCTATTTCTGTTAGAATTTTGTAGATTTCTATGAGATACCTCCTCATCTAAACTCCAGTGATATGGTCCTAACTAATCCAGCCTCTCTTCATATGTCAGTCCTGTCATCTCAGGAATCAGACTTGATGCATTCCCTACATAGCCAGAACATCCCTCCACAGTTAATGAGAGGAGAACTGCACATAATACTCCAGGTGTGGTCTCACCAAGGCTCTGTACAACTGCAACAAGGCATCCCTGCTCCTGTTATGCCCCCACCAGACAATAGCACTGAGGAAAATTTAACCAGCAATGTGGAAAAGTGCATAGGTATGTTCTGTACACAAAAACCAGGCCATTCTAAGGGGGTGAGCTAACTATTTGAACTATTTTATGCACCCCCTTACTGGAAAATATGTCTAACAGAGGCAGGCAAAATCAAGCCACCTGTGAAAGGAGAGTTAAAAACAGTCTGTTCAGAGTTTTCATCCTTAACATGTAATTCATCTGCAGCCACAGCTGGTAGATCCTGCTTGTTTGTACTGATTATCTTCAGAGCAATCATGATATTTTCATTCTCCAGCTGTTCCCTGAGACCTCAGCCTTATCTTATTCACCTGCAAGGATGGATACTTGCTGACAAGCATTACCTACTCTCGAGGTGGATAATGATACGAGTATGGAATCCCAGGACTGAAACAGAGGAAACTATAACATGAATCATACTGTGGCCATTGAGTAGACCATTGTTCCTGAAAATGAGATTCAGGATGATTGGCTTCACCCATTCAGGATCAAGGCCCTCCCATAGAGGACACAAGCTACTATCTTGATGATGTGATGTGCGGCTGTGTAGAGCATGAGGCAGTCTCAGATAAGATGGATAAAGAGGAGCCATGGCATAAAAGGACACTTAGATGGGCACCAAGATAGAAGTTGCTAGGGAGGGTCAATGTCAGTACATGTTTTTCACATGAACCTTATCATTTCAGCTTACCACCTAGATATAGACACCTCCCCACACCCCACAGCTTGGTAAGGACATAATTAATCAAATTGAACATTTATTATAATGATTGCAACAGTGAAGAATCACTAATTTTCTCACCACCTTGAGAAGCAGCCAAGACATTTAGTGTTCTCTAAAATCTCTTAAGGGTACCCCCATGCTCCCGTTTTACTGCCAGCAGTGAAGTAGCAGGAATTAACTGGATATCTTGTTGCCCTGTGGACTTGCCTTTTCTTCATTTCACTTTCAAGGTTTTCCAAGATCTGGTAAATCTGTCTTGAGTGAAATAAAAACAGAATCACTGTTAAAATGAACATTATATAGCTTCATTAAAATGCTTGCGTATCCAACCCACCTTCTGAAATCAAATTGATTGCACACTCTTGGCCCAACTCTGTTAAAGCTGAAAGTGGACATTTACATAGCAGGAGAAACTCGGTAGGCCTGGCAGCATCTGTGGCGAGAGAAAGAGACTTTCAGAACAACCGAGTCAAATCAGACTCAGAACCATTAACTTTCTTTTTCTCTGCAAGATGCTGTCAGACCCGTTGAGTTTCTCAGCATTCTGTGCTTTTGTTTCAGATTTCCAGCATTCACAGTATTTTGCCTTTATTTTTAAGCCAGGTTGGGTTCCTTGTTCAAGTATTTTAAATTATAGTTTCTGATCTGACCCAATCTACTCATTTAAGGGAGTCAACTTTCACTAATATAAATGGCTTTATTGTTTCCATGCATTGGGCATATGCATTGGTTTGTTTGGCAATTAAGCTTCATTTAGCAGCTATAGGCTCATCACTTCTTTCAGTAGTTCACTTTTCAGATGGATTGTAAAAGCATTTATATAATTTTTCCACCGTAATATAATTCATGAAATGGTCTAAATAAAACATCTTTTTTTCCAATATTTAAAGATTTGGTGCAGTACAATTTTCAACGACATATGTAAGAAATGAGCTGACACATAAGACTAGTGATTGAAGAGCAATGCATTCTATCTGATGATTAATGCTGCTGAAATTTGCACCGATTGCAACTCAAATTCTTCAGTTACACAAAATATATATTTCAGTAACCTGCTGGTACAGCTGTTCAATGCCAAAGATGGATTATGACTTTCTACAATACCACAGCTTAAGCTGATAATCAGGAACCCATTTAACTGGAATGGAACTGTGATTGCAAGCTGTTTCTGGGGTATGTCACTTTGATATCCCTGTGGCTGAAATGCAATGTTTGGCAAAGATCTTTTATAAAATGTTTACTAGTTGTCATAAAATATATGCACCCATATGCCAGTATGACACAAAGATGTACTGTAAAAGTGTGGAAAATTATTCAAGTAGTAAAATACAAGATTATTTTGAAGAGAGCCTATAATTCAAAAGAGTGGATATTATGATGGTGATGCTTGAGTTTTGGCTAGATCTCTTGTTTGTGCTTTGGACATTTTGACGAGTTTATTTATAAAAAACACTTTACCCAAGTGCTTATATGAGGTGGACAAAGGGACTAGAATTTGATTTGTGGTTCAACTCAATATTATTAACAAAATATTCCTTGCCAAAACCCTATTTAAACATTTCCCAAATTCCCACAATATTTACTCTCTACTTTGCTCTGCCTGTCAGAGAAAGGATATTATTGGCAATAGTCCATCTGTTTAAGTGGGGCTGATGGAATCTCCCTTCCTCTCTGAGGTGGTGCTGGCTTTCTTCCATGATGGTGGATCCCGCATGTCAGGCTGAATCTTTTCCTGAGTCTTCTTTTTTTTGCCGCATGTTCTTCTTGCTCAGAGTCATCCCTGTGAGTCTTCACCAAGTCTTTATTGAGCCTTTACTGAGTCTTCACTGAGGGACTGGCTTACAAGTCTCTTGCAACGAACCTTGCAAAATGTTCTGTGACCTTTGGCCAACAGGGTCATGAATTGGGTTCAAATCATCTAATGGTGTTGTGTCAACACCCTTCACAGTTGCCATACCAGGAGGGGTAAAGTGCACACACTCAGACAATGTTAATGCAGTATGGAGCTGGATGAACACAACAGGTCAGGCAGCATCAGAGGAGCAGGAAAGTCGATGTTTTGGGTTGGGACCCTTCATCAGGACACACTCAGGCAGTCAAAATGTATCCAATACGCAACCTTGGGCTGGCTGATTCCCCTTGAAGCTTTTCAACCCCTTTGATCTTAGTTTCCGCTGTTCACTAGCTGACAGCTGTTGGCTGCTGTTTAATTTAGGTTTGGCCAATTTTTGTCAAGCCTGATTTCTCTGGCTGTAGGTAAATTTAGAGTGTCCAATATTGGGTCCAAAGTCGCTTGACAACACTTGCTCCTGTTGATCCCTTGAAGCATCTAACGAAAATGGGATCACAAGCTCAGACAACACTATCTTGCAGGAATGTTTCAAGCCTCAAATAGATAGCCTAACTCCCTGAGTATTTCCATTCCCTATCATACATATACAACAATACCCTATACACTAACTATCTTCCTTATGCGCACCAATAAGCTTAACAGTACTATATACAGCAAACTTTTTATTGTACGGCACCTATGGGACCAGGAGTATGCCAGTTGATCAAATGTACTTGATAATCAAGAGATCATAATCAAAGTAAAAACGCAAAGGAAGTAATAGAAACACAATGCAGGGGGTATACACATCATTTTTATACTTTACTTACAATATAAATCACTTAAAGAATAATGTAACTTTGTCTTAATGAAAACTTCCCGGAAGAGAGCCTTCTCACTTGCACCCTTAAGTGACTACTCTTGCATTGCAGTAGATCACGGTATCAAAGGAGAAGTTGACGTGTTTCGGGTCGGGACCCTTCTTCAGAAGTTCAGGAGCTCCACACTATGTTAGACTCTGACTCCAGCATCCGCAGTCTTGCCATCTCTTTTGCAAAGCAGTCCGGGTTCATTAATTTCTTGGCTCCTGCTGTAGGACTATTGACTGCATTGTTGGTTTTCTCATGAGTTCCTTCTTCCAGCGGATTAACTTAACCATGAAGATGGTGAGGTGGATCAAAGTAAATGGGAAGAACAACACAGCTAGGTGTGAGAGGAGATGGACCCACGGGTGTATCTTCATGTTTGGGCCCCAGTCCCAGAAGTTATTGCACCAATTAGTCACTTTTATTTCCCTGATACTTTTCTTTTTACTCTGCTGAAATAACAGCTGCAAAATCTTAATATGCATATATTATTGTGTCTGGACCTGCTGTAGTTTTTCTAGTAGTTCAAAGTACTTCTCCCAAAAATCCCCTAATATTTTTCTGAATTCGTCACTGACATTGACAAAGATCTCACTCCTCCTGTGGATATCTGTGAGTTCTGTTAGGGTTACCCTGGCTGGTATTCATGGCAAAAGGTTGTGCTTTGGATGTTATATGTAAAACATCTGTAATGGGGAAGTTGTGATGCAGTATTCTCCCTTCGCTATATGCACTACCTTGGTGATGTCTGTGTTCAGGCACTGGAACTTTACAGTACAATTTAGAGCAGTGTTTGTCTAAAAACCACACAAGGTGTATTCATATATGGGGCAGGGGCACTCTTTTGTCTGTTGACATTTATCCAAAGTGGCACCTACAAACCCCTTTTTTTCAACAGCATACAAATTCTAACCATACTCCCTCTTGGATAATGCTGACATTTTCCACCCTGAAGATTTGTAATCCATTTTGATTTGGCAATTTGGTCAGGATCCCCTGTGCCATCCCCATGGCCTTTCTTGGGGTGCCTTACAATTATTGTTAAACCAGACCTTGGTCAGTTGCTGAAATTGACAGTTTGAAATATTGGTGTGGCTCTTCCCAAGGAGCAAGTTAGGAGCTGTCCTTGCTGAGCTTGCTCAAGGTTCTCCCTCAATTGTTTGATCATCTACTGGCTATAGATCTTATGGCACAGGGTCCTGTCTGCTACTTATTGTCATCTTCTGTGTTTCCCTAGATGATCACATTTGGTCTTGGTGGGTCCTTCCAGCACTATTACCAGGTGTTATTCTGCCTGATGTTCTTTTATTTCTGTCAGCATTTTGTTAATTGTACAGATAAGTTTTATCCAGGGTCTGTTTTCTTTGTTGGGTTAAAAATCTGAGCTTATTATCCAAATTAGCCAAATGGATGGTATTGACTGTAGACACTGCTACTCTTTAAGCTGTTGCCAGATCATTCAATATATCTCTTTGATAGAGTCTTGCTGGTTTGGGTCCAGCCTCTTTCTGTTTTCCATCTTTAGGGAGTCCTTGGACAAAAGTGAGGTGTGACTGGTTTTAGTCCATATTTAATTTCATACCCATTTTGTATAAGACATAGTTGCTCTACATGACCTTCGTGGGGCATCATTGCTCAATTTCTAGCCTTTCCTTGTAGCCAGTAGCCAAACGTCCATTTGGGGAAAATCCCCACCAGTCACCCATTCTATCTGCGATCAAATAGCAATAATCTGAGCTCCAGTTTTTCTTTCTATACATAATTAGATGGCCGTTACCCAAACATCAGAAATTTGTTGGGATGGATCCACAAAATGCCATTCTCACATTTGCCTGCCTCCAGTAGGGCAAACCACATATAGCCAAGATATGTGTCCAATTAACACTTATGATGAGTGCTTCCTGGCAATCCAATTGATGATGCAGACCAACAGGCTACATGTTCAGAATTCTGGATGATTAAAATTTAGAGGATGAGATGAAAAATGGCCAAAAGATGAGAATTATGATGATGAATATCTATCATACTGTTTGACGCTGTATCCATGTACAGCTAGGATGGATTGGCAGATTCAGACTATGGTGGTGGCAGAGGTTTATGACAATGTTTTTCCATGACCGTGATGCAGCAGGGTTGGAGGTTGCATATGTATGTGTGTGTGAGGAATCGGGCCCCCTAGCTAGGTGGCAGAGCTTTGGCTACCAATGACATGCTCCTCCATCACGTCTTTGTAAGAACATCAGAATGACTGCCTTTGTAAAGGGATTGTCTCTGCCTCTGAGCGACAACACCGCATAGGATGCTTTGTTGGGTGGACTGTCTCTAACCATCCCTCTCGCTTAAGGGCTGCTGTGCACTGACGTCTGCCTCTTCTGACCAGAATTGGTGAGACTAGTTGTGGTCCAGTTCCCGAGGTTGAGGCCTGAGGAGAGACTGTGTCCAGGGCTGTTACTGGATTGGGATCAGGAATTCGGTATGATTTTGCAACAATGACTAGTCCAGGATCTGGATTAGGACGGGGGTTAGGGTCCACTTCCTTCAGCTGTACTGGAAGCACGTGGAGTTGGTGGCTATTCCTCTGGGCTCTGTAGGACTTGAACTGATTGAGATGGTACCACTCAGCTTATCCTGTGTCCAGCAAAATTCTGCATATGGATATGCTGGCCTTGTTCGCCAAGAATTTGCTTGAGTTTCATGCGCTTTCACCTTCTCAATCAGCTTCCCATGTGGTACTTTGTCAAAAGCTTTGCAAAAATCCACATAAATTACATCAACTGAACTTTCCTCACCCACACACTTGGTCACATTTTCAAAAAATTCTAACAAATTTGTTAGGCATGAACTCCCTCTGACAAAGTCTTGCTGAGTATCTCTAGTAAACATGTACTTTTTCAAGTGGATATTAATTCTCTCCTTCGAACATGAGAATCACCGATCTGTAATTTTGTGGTTCATCTCTGCCACCTTTCTTGAAAAGTGGAACCTTATTAGCCATCCTCCAGTCCTTTGTAACCTCCTCCTGTGGCCAGAGAGGAATTAAAAATTAGTGTCAGAGTCATAGAGGTTTACAGCATGGAAACAGGCCCTTTGGCCCAATGTGTCTATGCGCCCAGTTTTTAACAATTAATGGAGTCCCATTTGCCTGCGTTTGGTTCATATCCCTCCATACCTATCCCTCCATGTACCTGTCCAAATGTTTCTTAAATGAGCCCCTGCAATTTCCTGCCTTGACTCCTACAGCAGCCTGAGATGCAGTTCATCCAGGCCCGGGGATTTGTCCATTTTTAAGCCCTCCAGAGCCTCCAATACCTCCCCATTTCCTACGTAAAACTGCGTAAGTTCTTTAGGCCCTTTCCTGAATTCACTACCTACGTTCTGTTTTACCAAAGTGAAGACCAAAGAGAAGTATTCATTTCACACCCTTTCAATATCATGAAGCTTCACACACAGATTGTCCCCTTCGTCCCTAATGGGCCCTATTCTTTCCCTGGTAAACCTCTTCCATTTAATGTATTTATAAAATTACTTAGGATTCTCTCCCTAATCCTGTTTGCAAGTCCTTTATCGTGCCTCTATTTTGCTCTTTGAATTGCTTTCTTAATTTCCTCCTTGCACTTCCTATATTCCTCTAGGGGCACAGCAGAATTGCTTCCTTTGGACTTGCTAAAAGCTATTCTCTTCTTCCTCATCCAGTCCTGAGTTGTCATAGACATCCAGGGTTCCCTGAATTTATTCCTCCTGTATTTCCCCCGAAGGTTGCATGTTGGATTTGTACTCTGAGATAACAAGGTGTAGAGCTGGATGAACACAGCAGGCCAAGCAGCATCAGAGGAGCAGGAAGGCTGACGTTTCAGGCCTAGACCCTTCTTCAGAAATGAGGGAGGGGAAGGGGGTTCTGAAATAAATGGGGAGGGAGGGGGAGGCGGATAGAAGATGGATAGAGGAGAAGATAGTTGGAGAGGAGACAACAGGTCAAAGAGGCGGGGATGGAGCCAGTAGAGGTGAGTGTAGGTGGAGAGGTAGGGAGGAGATAGGCCGTCCAAGGAGGACGGACAGGTCAAGGGGGTGGGATGAGGTTAGTAGGTAGGAGATGGGGATGAGGCTTCAGGTGGGAGGAGGGGATAGGTGGGAGGAAGGACAGGTCAGGGAGGCGGGGATGAGCTGGGATGGTTTTGGGATGCGGTAGGGGGAGGGGAGATTTTGAAGCTTGTGAAGTCCACATTGATACCATTGGGCTGCAGGGTTCCCAAGCGGAATATGAGTTGCTGTTCCTGCAACCTTTGGGTAGCATCATTGTGGCACTGCAGGAGGCCCAGGATGGACATGTCGTCTGAGGACTGGGAGGGGGAGTTGAAATGGTTTGCGACTGGGAGGTGCAGTTGTTTATTGCGAACCAAGCGTAGGCGTTCCGCAAAGCGGTGCCCAAGCCTCCGCTTGGTTTCCCCGATGTAGAGGAGGCCACAACGGGAGCAGCGGATGCAGTATACCACATTAGCAGATGTGCAGGTGAACATCTGCTTGATGTGGAAAGTCTTCTTGGGGCCTGGGATGGGGGTGAGGGGGGAGGTGTAGGGGCAGGTGTAGCACTTCCTGCGGTTGCAGGGAAATGTGCCGGGTGTGGTGGGGCTGGAGGGGAGTGTGGAGCGGACAAGGGAGTCCTGGAGAGAGTGGTCCCTCCAGAAAGCAGATAAGGGTGGGGAGGGAAAGATGTCTTTGGTGGTGGGGTCGGATTGCAGATGGCGGAAGTGTCGGAGGATGATGCGTTGGATCCGGAGGTTGGTGGGGTGGTACGTGAGGACGAGGGGGATTCTGTTTTGGTTGTTATTGTGGGTAGGGGGTATGAGGGATGAGTTGCAGGAAGTGCGGGAGACACAGTCGAGGGCGTTCTCGACCACTGAGAGGGGGAAGTTGCAGTCATTGAAAAATGAGGACATCTGAGATGTACGGGAGTGGAATGCCTCATCCTGGGAGTAGATGCGGCGGAGGCGAAGGAATTGGGAATAGGGGATGGCCTTTTTGCAGGAAGGTGGGTGGGAGGAGGTGTATTCTAGGTAGCTGTGGGAGTCGGTGGGCCTGAAATGGATATTGGTTTCTAGGTGGTTGCCAGAGATGGAGACAGAGAGGTCCAGGAAGGTGAGAGAGGTATTGGAGATGGTCCAGGTGAACTTAATGTTGGGGTGGAAGGTGTTGGTGAAGTGGATGAACTGTTCGAGCTCCTCGTGGGAGCACGAGGCAGCGCCGATACAGTCATCAATGTAACGGAGGAAGGGGTGGGGTTTAGGGCCAGTGTAGGTACGGAAGAGGGATTGTTCCATGTAACCTACAAAGAGGCAGGCGTAGCTTGGGCCCATGCGGGTACCCATGGCCACCCCCTTTGTCTGTAGGAAGTGGGAGGAATTGAAAGAGAAGTTGTTGAGGGTGAGGACGAGTTCGGCTAAGCGGATGAGAATGTCAGTGGAGGGGGACTGGTCGGGCCTGCGGGACAGGAAGAAGTGGAGGGCCTTTAGGCCATCTGTATGGGGAATGCAGGTGTATAGAGACTGGATGTCCATGGTAAAGATGAGGTGTTGGGGTCTGGGGAATTGGAAGTTCTGGAGGAGGTGGAGGGCGTGGGTGGTACTCTCCCAGCTTCTTTTTGAATGCCTACAACTGCTCTGCTGCAGACCACTGCAAGGAGCTGTTCCCAGTCAACTTTGGCCAGCTCCTGCTTTACTTTAATAAAATATGCCTTTCCCCAATCAAAAGTTGTCTTTTGCAGGCCATCTTTCTCCTTATTCATAACAAATTTGAACCATACCGTGTTGTGGTCACACTGCTAATATGTTCCCTCAACTGCCACATTGAACAGTTGTCTGACTTTGATCTCCAAAACCAGATCTAACATTGTGCCGTCCCTTGATTGGGCCTTCTACACATTGATACAAAAAACTCCCATGGACACATTTCAAGAAATCTGCCACCCTTGAAACCCTTAACACTATGACTATCTCAATTTATGCTGAGAACCTTGAAATACCCTAGTATAATACCTGATTATTACTCTTACACACCTCTGTGAGCTGTGTACATATTTGTTCTTTTATCTTCCACTGACTCTTTGGGGGCTATAATACATTCCCAGCAATATGACTGCCCCCTTAAGACTCCTAAGTTCTACGCACAAAGCTTAATTTGAAGACCATTCCAAGATATCATCTCTACTTAATTGACTCCTTAATTAATAGTGCTCGTCCATCACTCATTTTACACCCTCCTCTGGTTGGGTGGTGCAGTAGTTCAGTGGTTAGCAATGCTGCTTCACAGTGCCAGAGACCTGGGTCTGATTCTACACTTAGGCGACTATGTGGAGTTTGCACATTTTCCCTGTGTCTACGTGGGTTTCTTCTGGTTTTCTCCTGCAATCCAAAGATGTGCAGGTTAGGTGGATTGGCCATGCAAAATTGTCCATCATGTCCAGGGTTGTGCAGGCTAGGTGGATTAGCTGTGAAAAATGCAGGGTAGCAGAGCTGGGTCCGCGCGGGATGGTCTTTTGAGGGTCGGTGTGGAATAAATCTTACCTATTACACTCCTAACATTAAAGCCATGGTTCTGCTTCATGGGTACCCTACTTCATTAAATTGTCTGTCCTTATGTTCTCATTTGGGGAAGTTATGTGGTAGGCTGTAACCTTAAAAATACTATATTCGCAGCCTTGAGCAGTTTAGAATAAATTTGAGCAGGTGCGCCAAAAGTAATGGTTTCCTATCTACTGAGACAAATCTTCTAGCTTCCCAAAATACCAAGAAGTCAGTTAAGCTATTTCAGACATGCATGCTATCTGAGCGTATGTCTGCTCGTGGGGGAAATTTTTCAGGGTGGCTGACCACATAGGTTACAACTGCTAACTTGGCAGCTTGAGACCTCATTTTGTTCAGGAGCCTCAGCACGAATTCTTTTAGGGATTTGCCTCTGTTGTTCTCCATAAACGTGCCACTTCCTGTCTTTGTGTTTATCCTCCACTGTAGAGGATCCATTTATACCTGATTATTACTCTTACACACCTCTGTGAGCTGTGTACATATTTGTTCTTTTATCTTCCACTGACTCTTTGGGGGCTATAATACATTCCCAGCAATATGACTGCCCCCTTAAGACTCCTAAGTTCTATTCTGGGGGCAGGGTGGGGGTGGGGTCTCTCTTCTGGTCTCCAGGTTCCCTTAGGTTTTTCCCTCTTTTGTTTTGGGAGGTCCTTTGGGAACTGAAAAGGGAAGCCCAAAATCTTGGGCTTTGAATCTGTGTAGCTATGAATTTGTTTGTACATTTCTTCCCAGTCTATCCCATAATCGCTGTCCCCATCTGATTCTATTGTCCCAAATGTGCATAATATTCCCTTTTGCAGGAAAAGTTGGGACTTTAATTTTTCAATCTCATACTGTTGTTTTGAATGGTCCACAGTGCGGGATCTGTTTTCTTTACATGTCTGATATAGGACTCTGAGCAGAACCCATAGGTTATTGCATCTGTCAGTCAGCTCATCCAGCTTTTTGGGCTGCATCCTGATCAATGGCCCTACAGTGTGCCTCCTGGTATATTCTTTTGCACTGGGTCTGAAAACCGTCCCAAGTTAACCAAGTTTACCTGGTTCCTCTGCTCATGCTCTCCTGATTTGACTCTTACTTTCCGTAGTTCCTGGTTCACTTTCTCTTATTCTCTACCTTTCAGTTACTCAGTGACGTCATTATTGCCTTGCTGACTTTAAAAGAGTGCTTTCCTTGAGCTTTCCTCACTGCTTCCGAGCATTTCTGTCCCTTTGACCCCGGGACCCAATACTTGGTCACTGCAATGGTCGACTCACCCAGGCCACTTCTTATTTAGGTACTTTAGGATAAGAACAAAGAACAGTGTAGCACAAGAACAGGCCCTCCAAGCCTGCACCATCACATTTTGTCCTTCCATACTAAAACTGTCTTCAATTACAGGATCCGTATCCCTGCAATGCAATGTACTATAGAGGTTATCCAGTTTGGTTGCAAAAACAGGAAGGCCAATAATTTTCTGAATGCTGGCAGTTTAGGAAAAGGTGAGGTGCAATGAGACAGTCGCTGAAAGCTGGCATGCAGGTGCAGCAGGCAGTGAAGAAAGCTAATGGTATACCGGCCTTCATAGCGAGAGGATTTGAGTATCGGAGTAAGGATGTCTTGTTGCAGTTACACAGGGCTTTGGTGAGGCCACATCTTGAGTATTGTGTGCAGTTTTGCTCTACTAATCTGAGGAAGGACATTCTTGCTATTGAAGGAGTCCAGCAAAGGTTCACCAGACTGATTCCTGGGATGGCAGGACTGACATAAGGAAAGACTGGGTCGACTGGGCTTGCACTCACTGGAATTTAGAAGAAAGAGGGGAGGTTCTCATAGAAACGTATAAAATCCTGAAGGGACTGGACAGGCTGGATGTGAGAAGATTTGGGCAAATCCAGAACCTAGGAGTCACAGTCTAGGAGTAAGGGGTAGGCCATTCAGAACTGAAATGAGAAAGAATTTCTTCACTCAGAGTTGTGAAACTGTGGAATTCTCTCCAACAGCAAGCTGCTGGGGCCAGTTAGTTAGATATATTCAGAAGGGAGCTGGACATGGCCCTTGCGGCTAAAGGGATCAACGGGTATGGAGAGAGGGTGGAAATGGAACACTGAGATTACATGATCAGCCGTGATCGTATTGAAGGCTTGAAGGGCTGAATGGCCTACTCTTGTACTTATTTTATATGTTTCTATTCTCTTACTATTCATGTATTTGTCCAGGTGCTTCTTGAATGCTGCTATTGTGTCTGCATCCGTCACCACCTCTGGCAGCACATTCCAGGCTCTCATCACTCTTTTGTGTGAAACACTTGCCTTGCACATCTCTTTTCAACTTCTCCCCTTGCACCTTGAACCTGTGTCCCTGTTAATTGACCCTTCCATGCTAGGAAAAAGTCTCATATTTTCCACTCTATCCATGCCATTCACAACCTTTTAAACTTCTATCAAGTCACCCCCAACCTCCTGCGTTTCAGTGAAAACAAACCAAGTCTGTACAACCTTTCTTCATAGCTAAAATGCCCTATACCAGGCAACATTATGGTAAACCTTTCTGTACCGTCTCCAAAGCATTCACATCCTTCTGGCAGTGTGTTGACCAGAATTGTATGTAATATTCCAAGTGTGGCCTAATGATAGATCTATAAAGCTGCAGCATAACTTGCCTATCCTCATATTCAATGCCCCCTTACAATGAAAGCAAGCATGCCATAAACCTTTTAGAACCTAGAACATAGAACAGTACAGCACAGTACAGGCCCTTCAGCCCACTATGTTGTGCCGAACTTTTACCTGAAACCTAAGGTCTATCTTTTTTGCTACCTTATCTACCTGCGCTGCCACCTTCAGTGATCTTTGGACCTGCACACCCAGATCCCTCTGCATATCAATACTCCTAAACGTTCTGATATTCACTGTATAGTTTCTACCTGTAATTGGCCTTCCAAAATTCATTACCTCACCTTTATCCAATTAAACTCCATTAGCTATTTTTCTGCCCATGCCTCCAACTGATCAATGTCCTGCTGTGTCCTCTGACAATCCTCCTCATTACCTGCAACTCCACCAATCTTTGTATCATCCACAAACTTAAAATTAGACTAGCCACTGTTCTCCAAATCATTTATGTAGACCATGAACAGGACAGGTCCCAGCACTGATCCTTGTGGAATATCACTAGTTACAACCCTCCATTCCGAGAAGCTTCTTTCCACTGCTACCCTCTGTCTAAGCTAGTTCACCCCTGATACCATGTGACTTTACTTGTATACTAGTTTGCCATGAGGGACCTTGTCAAAGGCTTTACTGAAGTCCATGTCGACAACATCAATCAATTTTCTTCATCAATCATCATCATCATCACCTGCTCAAAAAACTCTATCAAGTTAGCGAGGCATGACCTCCCCTGAACAAAACCATGCTGTTTATCACTAATAAGGCCATTTACTTCTAAATGCTTGTCCCTGAGAATCTTTTCCAATAATTTCCCTACCACTGATGTGAGGCTCATAGGCGTGTAATTTCCTGGATTATCCCCTTTACTGTTCTTAATCAATGCAACAACTTTGGCTATTCTCCAGTCCTCTGGGACCTTGCCTGTGGCCAAAAAGGGTACAAAGATGTTTGTCAATACTGCAGCAATTTGTTCTCTTGCCACCCTCAATATTCTGAGGTAGATCTCATCAGGACCCGGGACTTATCTTTTTTAATACTTCTTAAGACGCCAACACCTTTTCCTTTTTAATAGCAACCTGGCTTAGAAATTTGATACTCCCTTCCCTGACATCATCCTCCACCAATTCCTTCTGTTCGGTGAATACAACACAAAGTATTCATTTAAGACCTTGCCTACCTCTTCTGGCTCCATACATAGATTCCCTCCTTTGTTCTTGAGTGGGCCAACCCTTTCCCTGGCAACCCTCTTGCTTTTTATGTATGTATAAAAAGCCTTGGGATTCTCTTTAATAACACAGTGTGGAGCTGGAGGAACACAGCAGACCAGGCAGCATCAGAGGAGCAGGAAAGCTGACGTTTCGGGTTGGGACCTGAAGAAGGGTCCCGACTTGAAATGTCAGCTTTCTTGCTCCTCTGATGCTGCCTGGCATGCTGAGTTCCTCCAGCTCCACACTGTTTTATCTCTGACTCCAGCATTGGCAGTTCTTACTATCTCTTGGGATTCTCTTCAATCCTATTTGCTAACAATTTTTCATGACCCCCTTTTTTCCCATTCTAGTTCCTTTCTTACATTCTTTCCTACTTTTCTTGTATACTTCAAGGGCTTCGTCAATTCCCATCCTCCTAGACCTTGTGTATGCTTCCTTTTTCTTTTTGACCATGGTCATAACATTTCTGGTCATCCAAGGTTCATGTAACTTGCCATACCTATTCTTCATTCTTGTGGGAATGTGCTGTTCCTGAACTCTTATCTTACGTTCTTAATAAATCCTCCCACATTGGGCACTGTTCCATTCCCCTTGTTGTTTCCTGGTTGCTCCATCTCGTAGGTCGCTTCTCTGCAACTCTGGGTCCCTGACCGTTTTCACTATTTCTTACCACTCTACTGCTGCTTTTCTCTATTGTGTTCTGGGATCTCTTATATTCACATGAGGACCAATGGGACATTGGTTTAATGTCTCATTAAAAAGATGACACCTCTGACTGTGCCATACTGTATTGTACTATAGTATTATTAAGTGTCTCAGCCTTAATTTTTATGTTTGACTTCTGGAGAGGGACATAAGTCCTTGTTCTTAAAAGATGAGACTGCTACCAACTGATCCAATGCTGACACTTGAGCAAGTAGCAATACGCTTGGCCTCTGTGGCTCATGAAGGAGGCACTTGGGAGCATTCAATCATCTTCTGGAACTACCTCAGGACAGGACGAGATTGGCATTGTCACAAACTGTAAAAGTGACTGTCCCCTTGAATCTCTAAGCATCAGAATCTACAAACTTGGATCAGTAACGTATCTAAATTCTCTGACTTCCCACTGCTAGCATCAGAAAAATGGCAGAGGCTTTTTAAGTTAGGAGAGGGGAAATCATCACGTTTACCACGATAAGAGGATAACAGGCAGAGCATGCAGAAGGCTTCCCCACTGGCTTCTTACAAGTGGATTTTTGGATGCTACAATTCAATGCTGCAGGCCACTTGTGCCCAGTGGCTCACCACATGCAGATGCCTCTTCCATGTTCTTACAGTGCCAATCAAAAATGCTTTTTCTTCATCAATTTTTGTTTTGTTCCTCAAGGGCTTCATCACTTCATTTTGCTCCTTGGTCAGGCAGTAATTCTTGAGGATCTGAAAGAGTGAGGGAAGGGTTGGAGGAGAAACAGGAAACAACTGTTTGCATTTGTACAAGAGCTCATGAAATGAGTAGGGAGCGCAATGTGGGAAATTAGATCAAGTAGGAACATTTTGGCATCATCAATGGTTTCAGTCATACCCTTGGCTATTGCCTCAGTTATAGCAGTACCATCAAATGCAAGTGTCATCTTCTCTACTGGGGCTCAGGATATGCAACAATACATTTCTCTTGCTGGGCAGCTGTCTTGCTCCCCAGTTATAAACTACATTGATCTGCAAAAGAGACAAAAGTGTGAATGAGTGTGAGGTGACGTGTGTGCTGCAGTTGAATAACAAATACTGTGTGCAAGTTGAGAGATGTACGCACCCAGCTCATGAAGATCATCTGTGCTTCCCTTCTTTAATAACTTTGATCCATGATGATCTTTTATATTAAAAAAAATGTATAGCCTATAAAGTGAAGTGAGATCAGAAAGAAAGAGTGAAAGTGAAGAAAGAAATGTTTCAAGTCTGATAAGACTCTTCTTCAGACTTGAAGAAGAACCATAATGAATTTGAAATGTTTGCTTTGTTTTTCTCTCCATCAATACTGCCAGACCTGCTGAGTTTTTCTACCCTTTCCACTTTATTTTTGATACAGCACCTGTAGTATTTTGTTTTTATTTTAAAAGTGAATAAATGGCTCTAGAAAACCAAGTGGAGTTTGAGAGTTCAGTGCATTATACATCAGTGGAAGATGTACTAAATTAATGTCAGCTGACTTTTAAATTAAAATGTTTCATGACTTCTATTTGGTTAAAGAACAGTTTCTGACCTATTATAACAATATTATGGAAGTTTTATGTAAAAAAAAAAATCTGACAAATGCCTTGAAGCTAGAAGCTAGATGGCAGTCTGGACCAGAAGTGCCTGTTGATACAGTCTTCTGCAGAAAAATGGTCTGAATCACAGAATTTTAATGCTATCATTACTGGGGACACAACACAAAAGCAGCTCCAGTTTGGTGATTGCTTCATGTTATACAACAGAATTTACATTACTTTTACATTCAATTGATGCTGTCTAAAAGTGTAAAGACTAATTTACTGCAGGTGTTCGTAAACCACCATGGAGGTGGGAATCAGTGCAGTATGGAATTAAATATGCATCTCTACTGATTTTCATTTCCAATGTGGTTACTGGCAACGAAAATTGGGAGAGTTCTGTAATAGGCAGCAACATAATTTGCTTTTTAATGCTATCTTTCAAAGTCAAAATGACCCCCAAAATTTGTTAAACTTTGATTCTATGAATTATATATTGCAGGGGTAGAAATATTTCAACTAATACTGAAAACTGTAATTGTTTTCCAACACTTCACAAAATTACAAAGATTTAATGGATCCCATGCTTCTCAGTCAAATAGTTTAGCGGGTAAAAATGATGGAGTAGCTGTTCAGGCTATGAGCTTTTGTATTTTAGGCAAATAGGTTTGTTTCACCAGTATCATTAATCGAAGTCAGACCTCTAGTCATTGAATAAGTCACTACTTCTACAAAAATTTGATCCTTTGCTTTTACTTAAATAATGTTGCCCTCGAGAGAGTTTATCTGCAATTATTTGTGCCTTGCTTGGAACATAAATGGTCTGATCTGATCAGCCTAAGCTTGGAATTTTGTATTCCTAGAGGTATTTGGAGATTCCTTTCAATCTGAATAATGTTACCAAAAGCTTGTAGTCAATCTTGACCTCAAATTTAAGTCTGTGAAACTTTCACATTCCCATGTAACTGCTAATGCCTCCTTCTCCAAGGTTGCATATTTCTATTCCATTTCTGTCAAAGCTGTAAACACAACATTAACTAGTCTTTGTGTGCAGTCAGTTTACACTTGAATACAGACTACTCCTAGTCATAGGAAGAATGCAACTGTAGTTACTGTAGTGAACAAGCTTGACTGTAATCTGCTGAAACATCAGTAGAAATTAGCTTTCCCTTAATTCTGTCAAAAGCCAGTCTGTTTTTGACCATAATACTGTTGTTGGTCTTTATTCAAAAAGGTGCTTTAGGGGTTGAATAAAACTGGCTTAACTGGGGATAAACTTTCCCAATTGTTTCACCTGCCTAATAAGGTGAAATACTGTTCTTAGTTGGCTAAGCAGCACTGTACTTTGTTTATGCACTTCAATGTTGGAAATTCATTGATGACTCTTGGATATTCAGCTAATGTGTCCATGGAATGTCATTCCAGAGATTTGGCATTTCTGGGCACTTTCCTATAACAATGTGTTTTGAATCCAACCAGGGATCAGGTTGTTTTGAATCTGGTAATTTGTAATGAGGCTGGTATAATAAATGATCTCAGAGTAAAAGATCCTCTAGAAAACAGTGGCCATAACATGGTGGAATTTAGTATTCGGATTGAGAGTGAAAAACAACCATGCTAAACTAAATAAGAGTAATTACAAAGGAATGAGGTCAGAATTGGCTTGCTTGGATTGGGGAAAAAAATTGCATCAGTCTTCATGATATTTGATTTGATTTATTGTCACGGTATCTTGTTACAAAATAAAGTGAAAAATGTCGCCATCTCAAAACACGAAAAATAAATAAAAATAAAAAAAACGCCAAAATGTAGAATCTAAAGGTATAAAAATGAAGAAATAAAGAAAAAGTGTCCAACTTTACGGTCCTTTTATTAAGTGTTCCGCCATGGGCCTGGTGACCAGGCATGAATCTCCCTTGCTGTGCTGCTGCCACTGGAATGAAAGTCGCCACTTTTCAGCAGAATCTCACCTCCACTGATGTGCTCCACGATGAGTCATCGATGGATCTCGCAAATGCAAATGCCACAAATGCTGCAGGGTACCACACTGGTCCAAACTCAACTATGCCGCAGCCATGAATCTGCTTCTGGCTTACCTCGCCAATGCTGCTGGGTCTCCTACTGCGCCCAATCTTGCCACTGCCTCAGCAGCCATGAGCCTCGACAATGCAGAAGCTCCAGGAACCCAAACTCACCTTTGGAGCCACTACCATGTGTCCGTGCTGCTGGGCCTACTTGTAAATGCTATTGCCATGATTGAGCTCTTCATCGAGAAATAAGTAAAATAAAATGAGAGAAAAAAATGAGTGAAGAGAGAAAAAATAAGAAAAGAAATGAAAAGAAAAGCAAAGCAGACGGGCTCTAGGCTCAGAAGCCCTACTCCAACGCCATCTTACTGGATGCTGAAGACACTAGTACAGTAGAGTCTAAGAGCATTTCAAAAATACAAAGTAATCAAGGTGCAAAAGGGAGGGAGGAAATAAATACAATAATTGTCACTAGAGAAAAACTACCAGGCAAACTAATGAGGCTAAAGTTTTACTAGTTTGATCCTGAAATATAGAGGACTTTTCCTTCCACGAGAGATTGAGTAGATTGGGACTATGCTTGTTGGAGTTCAGAAGAATGAGAGGCAATGTTATAGGAGCATATAAGATTCTTAGGGGCTTGACACAGTAGATGCAGAGAGGTTGTTTTCCCTTGTGGGAGAGGTAGTAAATCTGTCGAATTCTTTATTGCAAAGGTCTGACTAGGCTGGATCATAAAGCATATTCAAGGCTGAAATAAACAGATTTTTAATTAATATGGGAATCAAGGGTTATGAGGAAAGGCAGGAAAATGGAGTTGAGGATTATCAGTGCAGCTATGATCTCAATGAATGGTGGAATAGACACGACAAGCCAAGTGTCCTACTTCTGTTCCTACATCTTATGGACTGATAATGTAAGCCTTGCATTGTGTCATAACATTAATACATTCCTGACCCTCTGGTCATGTTCCTTTTTCATTTCTTTGGGCACTAGGATGTCAAACATATGGCAGATAGTTGCTTGTTTCTCTTCCAGGGTTCTAAGCATTGTCTTTGGAATATCTCTGGTATAGAGGAGATCCCAACTGGCAAATGGTTGAAGTAATGTCACTCAAGTGATGTAGTAAATATATTCGGCAATCTTGGTTCTTGTGAGCAATGGCACTGAGCAAGACAGCTAGAGCTGTTGTGCCAGGACCTCCTGCAATAACTGGTGATGATGAGTGAGGTACTGAGCTGTCCAGCTGGAGCAGTTGAATGGACCTTCCCTGGAGAAAAGAGGTGTTTTTGGGAAAGGTCTGAAGGGGAAATGGAACAAACTGACAAAACATTTCCTCAAACAGATATAAACCACGGGTTTAATTATAATCTTCTTTTCTGACTATAATGAGCTGATGTCATTTGGAAATAAAAATCTTGCCTCATGATCTTTGGGCCGTCTGTGTGTCCAAATCTCATGTTACATTTCTGTCATAGTTGGTAGGATTCCACAGCGCAGGTATCAAGTCATTGCTGATAAGATTGAATGGGGCTGGCTGAGGTAGAGCACATAGTGGAGTTACTGAAATGGTGATGTCTGTGAGGGAAGGTTGAAACGCTTCAGTATCATTGGATGATCAGGTATCAATGAAAGAAACTGGACCTTCTGACCAAAACCAGACAAATGCTCCCAATCTGCATTCCCTTGATGCTGCAGAGAAAGGAAGCAGTATTCCTGGTTGGTTATTTTGCTTGTTGAGTAGGAAGCTGGATTGATTTGGGGGAAGACCAGAAACACCCAATGATCTGGTGATTAAAGATTGGATTGAGCACAAGCAGCTGGATATGACACCTTTGGGCCTCAATGCAAGTGATAGGACATTTTTGTGATAGAAAATCTGTGCAGGAAATATTGGGAAGGGATGTTCAAAGAAATCCACAGTGGATCTTTGAGGTACTGATAAGGGCTTCTGGGTGCAACAGTAGCCTGACATAGCTACAGCTGAGATTTTATGAATGCAATCAAGCAGAAGGGGAAGTTGTTCAACCACATTGGTTTGAAGGAGAGAAAAAAACAAAGGTACCAGCAGCTTACGGAGTTAAGGACTCATCTTGTAATCTTGCAAACAGATTGGATTAATTTAAGATTACTTGGCAGAGGGATGGAGTCAAGAGTAAGGGAACAGAATTTTGAACAGGATCTGAAAATAGTATCTTCAGTCTCCCAGAATTTAAGTGGAGGAAATTTCTACCAATCCAGTACTGGATGTTGGATAAGTCCATCTGAAAATTTAACAATAATGGATAAGTTAAGAGAGGTGGTGGCGATGTGGAGCTAGGTATAATTAGTAAAATTGTGAGAAGTATCAGTTGATTTTGCCAAGAGGTCGCATCTGAATGAGAAATAGGAGGGGGTCAACAATAGATTCTTGGTTGGGATGGAGGTAGGGTGAATTAATTCACCAGAGGCAATGGTTCAGGAGCAGGATAAGAAGACATTGCCAAGTGATTATCTAAAAATGATGAGACGAGTAAGAATGAAAGCATGAGGGTAGCCAGCCAGCTGCACTAGCGGAGAGAAGCTTTGGAGGAGAAATATCTGGTCAAAGGAACATAGGAGTAGGAGGAGCCATTTAGGCCTTCAAGCTTGCTCTGCCATCCAGTAATATCTTGGCCGATTTGGCTGTGCTGTCAGCTCTATTTTCCTGTCTGCACTCCATAACCTTTAAATCCCTTGTGGAAACATAGTGATAGAAGTAGGCCATTTAGCCTATTGAGCCTGCTCTGCCAATTAGATCATGGCTGAATTTCTACCTCAATTTGTACATCCTGCAAGATCCCCATATCTATCATTTTCTGTCTTGAACATGGTCAGTAATTGAACCACCATAGCCCTCTGAGTGAAGATATTCCTCTTCATCGCCATCTTAAATGACCCATCTCGAACTCCTTTATCCTGAGATTATCTCCCCTAGTTTTAGATTCATCTGCCAGGAGAAACATCTCATTTATATCGTTAGTCTCATGCTCTGGGAGAATTCTGTAAATTTTAATCTTTGCAACTCGAGGAAATACAGACATGGTCTCCTGAATCTCACCTCATAAAACAATCACTTGAACCCAATGATTAAATTAGTGAAGATCCATTGCACTCTTTCCATGATAGGTATATCCTACCTTATAAGACATCTTTACTCCTCCAATCAAACCATCGTGCAATGAAGACACAATATGTCCTTGCCTTCTCAATTGCTTGCTATATTTATATGTTAATTTACAAGCCGCAGACAAGGATACCTAAATCCCTTTGGACATTCACATTTCCCACTCTCTAACCACTGAATAAATATTATGGCTTTCAATTTTTTTCTACCAAAGTGAAAAACTTCACACATACTCACGTTATATTCAATGTCAGGTTCTAACTCATTTGTTTAACCACTCTGAATCCTCTTGAAGCCTCCTTGCACACTCCTCACAACTTAGGTTCCCATCCACTTTGATGTCAACAGCAAATTTGGAAATATTGCAATTGGTTCACACACACAGTCGAGTTATATAGCATGGAAGCAGATCCGTCTGCCCAACTCGTCCATGTTGATCAAGTTTCCTAAACTGAACGAGTCCCATGTGCCCATGTTTGGCCCATATCCCTCTTAAACAATTCCTATACATACACCTGTCCAAATGTCTTTTAAAGGTTGTAATTGTACTTGCCTCGACCATTTCCTCTGGCAGCTCGTTCCATATGGGGTGGCACGGTGGCTCAGTGGTTAGCACTGCTGCCTCGCAGTGCCAGGGACCTGGGTTCAATTCCAGCCTTGGGCAACTGTCTGTGTGAAGTTTGCACATTTTCCCTGTGTGTGTGTGGGTTTCCTCCAAGTGCTCCAGTTTCCTCCCACAGTCCAAAGATGTGCAGGCTAGGTGGATTGGCCATGTTAAATTGCCCATTGTGTTCAGGGATGTGTAGATGATGTGGGTAATAGGGGGAATGGGTCTGGGTGGGATGCTCTGAGGGTCAGTGTGGACTTGTTGGGCCAAAGGGCCTGTTTCCACATTTAGGGATTCCATGGTGATATAGATGCGCACCACCCTCTGTATGAAAAAGTTGCCTGTCAGATCCCTTTTAAATTTTTGTCCACTCAACGTAAATCTATGCTGTCTAGTTTTGAATTCCCCAGCTCTGAGGGGGAAAAAAGACCTTGGCTATTTACTTTATTTACGCCCCTTGTGATTTTATAAACCTCTGCAATGTCACCCCTCAGCTTCTTATTCTCCAGGGAAAACATTCCCGGCCTGTAAAATCTCTCCTTATAACTCAAGCCTTCCAGTCACGGTAAATCTTTCCAGTTTAATAATATCCTCCCTATAGTGGGATGATCAGAATTGTATGTGGTACTTCAAATATGGCCTTACCAATGTCTTATACAGTCATAACATGACATCCCAACTCCTATTCTCAGTGCTCTGACTGACGAATGTAAGCATGCCAAATGCTTTCTTCACCACCCTGTCCACCTGTGACGCACTTTCAAGCAACTATGCACTTGCATCTGTCAGACTCTTTGTTCAACAACACTGCCCAGGGCCCTACCATCAACTGTTCAAGTCCTCCCCTGGTTTGTCTTACCTAAATGTAACACCTCACGTTTATGTGAATTAAACTCTATCTTCCCTTCCTCAGCCTACTGACTCAATTGATCAATAATATTGGTCATTTATATAAATGATTTGGATGTGAACACAGGAGGTACAGTTAGTAAGTTTGCAGATGACACTGAAATTGGAGGTGTAGTGGACAACAAAGAAGGTTATCTCAGACTGCAACAGGATCTTGATCAGATGGACCAATGGGACAAGGAGCAGCAAATGGAGTTTAATTTCAATAAATGTGAGGTGCTGTATTTTGGAAAGGCAAATCAGGGCAGGACTTATATACATAATGGTAAGGTCCTGGGGTGTGTTGTTAAACAAAAGACCTTGGAGTGCAGGTTCATAGTTCCATGAAAATGGAGTTGCAGGTAGATAGGATAGTGAAGACGACGTTTGGTATGCTTGCCTTTATTGGAGTTGGGAGGTTATGTTGCAGCTGTACAGGACATTGATTCGGCCATTTTTGGAGTATTGCACGCAATTCTGGTCTCCCTCCTATAGGTAAGATGTTCTGAAGCTAGAAAGGATTCCAAAAAGATTTACAAGGATGTTGCTGGGGTTGGAGGGTTTGAGCTATAGGGAGGGGCTGAATAAGCTGAGGCTATTTTCCTTGGAGCATCAAAGGCTGAGGTTACAGAGTTTTATAAAATCATGAGGGGCATGGATAGGGTAAATAGGCAAAGTCTTTTCCCCGGGGTGAGGGATTCAAAACTTTAAGGTGAGAGGGGAAAGATATAAAAGGGACCTAAGGAGCAACGTTTTCATGCAGAGGGTGGTGCATGTATGGAATGAGCTGTCAGAGGAAGTGGCGGGGTCTGGTACGATTACAACATTTAAAGAGGCATGTTGATGAGTATATGAATAGGAAGGGTTTGGAGGGATATGGGCCCAATGCTAGTAAATGGGACAAGATTTATATACAATATCTGGTTGGCATGGACATCTTGGATCAAAAGTTCTGTTTCCATGCTGTATATCTCGACAACCCTATGACTCTAAGATCTCTTTATAACCTTAGATAACCTTCGCTGTCCACTATACCACTTGGTGTCTTGGTGTCATCTGCAAACTTACTAACCATGCTTTCCATATTCTCATCTAAATCATTCCTATAAATGATGAACACTGTGGATCCAGTACCCAGCCACAGGCCTCCAGTCTGAACAACAACCTTCTACCACTAATCTCTTTCTCCTAGTGTAAAGCCAATTTTGTATCCAATTGGCCAGCTCTCCCTGGATCCCATGTAATCTAACCTTACTAACCAGTCTACCATGCTGAACCTTATCAAAAGCCTTGCTAAAGTCCATGTAGACAACACCTACTCTTCTGCCTTCATCTATCTTCTTGGTCACCTCTTCAAAATACTCAATCAAATTTGTAAGACACGATGTCCCATGCACAAAGCCATGCTTGCTTTCCATAATCAGTCCTTGCCTTTCCAAATACATATAAATCCGGTCTGTCAGAATCCCGTCCAACAACATACCCACCAGGGACATCAGACTCACCAGCCTGTAGTTCCCTGGCTTTTCCTTGCAACCTTTCTTAAATAATGGCACAACATTAGCCACCTTCCGGTCTTCTGGCACCTCACCCGTGGTTTTCGATGATACAAATATTTCTGCTGGGGGGCCCACAATTTCTTTCCTAGCTTCCCACAATGTCCTGGAATACACTTGATCAGGTACCAGGGATTTATCTACTTCTATGCACTTTAAGACCTCCAGCGCCTCCTCATCTGTAATGTGGACGCTTTTCAAGAAATCCTATTATTTCCTTGAATTCCCCAGCTTTCATTTGTTTCTCCACAGTAAATACTGATGCCAAATATTTATTTGTTTAGGATCTCACCCATTTCTTGTGGTTCTACACAAAGCTGGCCTCATTGATCTTTAAGGGGCCCTGTTCTCTCTCTAGTTACTCTTTTGCACTTTATATTCTTGTGGAATCTCTTTGGATTCTCCATAATCTTCTCTGACAAAGCTCTCACATGTTGCCTTTTGCCATCCTGATTTCCCTCTTAAGTGCACTCCTACACCCCCTATATTCCTCAAGGGATTCACTTTGATCCCAGCTGTCTATACCTGACATATGCCTCTGTTTTGTTTTGACCAGAGCCTCAATATCTCTGGTCATCCAGTGTTCTTTACTCCTGCCCGCCTTGCCATTCACACTAACAGGAACATGCTGTTCCAGAAAACTCTTGTTATCTTGCTTTTGAAAGTTTCCAATTTGCCAGACATCCCTTTACCATCATACAGCCTCCCCCAATCAATTTTTTAAAGTTCCAATATCATCAAATTGACCTTGTCCGAATTTAGAACTTTAACTAATGGACTAGGCCTATCCTTTTCCATAAATATTTTAAAACTAATAAAATTATGGTCACTGGTCCCAAATTGCTCCCCTACTAATACCTCAGCCATTTGCTCTGCCTTATTTTCCCAGAGGAGGTTGACTTTTGCCCCTCTTTAGTAGGGCTATCTATATTTATTGGGAAAATTTTCTTGAACACAGTTAAATTCCTCCCCATCCATGCCCTTACTGCAATGGCACTGCCGGTCAATGTTTGGAAAATTAAAATTCTCTACGATTGAAAGGAACAGGGGAGGTTTCAATGCCAGAAGTGTACTTGGCAAGGTAGATGAATTCAGAGCATTGGTTAGCACTTGGAACTATAACATTATTGTGGTTACGGAGACTTGGCTGAAAGAGGGACAGAACTGGCAGTTGAATGTCCCAGGTGTGATAGAAAGGGATGTAAAAGGGTTGGGGGAATTGCCTTACTGGCAATGGAGTATCTCACAGCTGTACTGAGGGAGAATACATTAGAGGACTCATGCAGTGAGGCAATATGGGTAGAACTCGGGAGGTATACTGCAGGCCTCCCAATAGCCAGCGGGAGATAGAGGAGAGAATATGTAGACAGATTTTGGAAAGATGTAAAAACAGCAGGGTTCTTGTGGTAGGTGATTTTAATTGTGGGATTCACTTCGTGCTAGGGGCTTGGATGGAGCAGAATTTGTAAGGACCATCCAGGAGGGTCTCTTGACACAGTATGTAAATAGTCCAACCAGGGAAAGGGTTATACTGGACCTAGTTTTGGGAAATGAGCCCGGTCAGGTGAGTGATGTTTCGGGCGGAGAGCATTTTGGGAGTAGTGATAATAATACCGTGAGTTCTTAGTTACTCATGGATAGGGACAACAGCAGTTCACCAGCTGCAGGTGTTAAATTGGGAGAAGGCGGACTACAACAATATTAGGCAGGAACTGGAGAGAGTTGATTAGATGTGGCTGTTTGACGGTAAATGCACGTTGGACACGTGGGAATGTTTCAAACGACAGTTAAGGAGTGGCACATTCCTGAAAAAATGAAGGATAGGTATGGCAAGTTACATGAACCTTGGATGATCAGGGATGTTATGACCTTGGTCAAAAAGGGAAAGGGAGCATACGTAAGGTCTAGGAGGATGGGAACTGACGAAATCCTTGAAGTATATAAGAAAAGTAGGAAAGAATGTAAACAAAGAATTTGAAGAACTAAATGGGGTCACGAAAAGTTGTTAGCAAAAGGAGAATCCTAAGGCTTTTTATGCATATAAGAAGCAAGAGGGCAGCCAGGGAAAGGATTGGCCCACTCAAGGACAAAGGAAGGAATGTATGTGTGGAGCCAAAAAAGGTAGAGGAGGTCTTAAACAAATACTTTGTATCGATTTACCAAAGAGAAGGAATTAGTGGAGGATGATGTCAGGGAAGGGAGGGTCGAATTTGTAAGCCAAGTTGCTATTTAAAAGTATTTAGATAAGTCCCCAGGTCCTGATGGGATCTATCCTAGAATGTTGAAGGAAGCAAGAGAGCAAACTGCTGGAGCATTGACACATATCTTTGTGTCCTGTTTGGCCACAGGTGAGGGCCCAGAGGACTGGAGAATAGGTAATGTTGTCCTATTGTTTAAAAAAGGTAACAGGGATAATCCAGGGAATTACATGCCTGTGAGCCTCACATCAGTGGTAGGGAAATTATTGGAAAAGATTCTCAGGAACAGGATCTATAAGCATTTATAAGCAAATGGACTGATTAGCAATAAACAGGATGGTTGTGTGCGGAGGTGGTCGTGCCTCACTAACTTGATCAAGTTTTTTGAGGAAGTGATGGAGATGATTGTTGAGGGAAAAGTGGTTGATGTTGTCTACATGGACTTCAGTAAAGCTTTTGACAAGGTCTCTCATGACAGACTGGTACAAAAGTTGAAGTCACATGGTATCGGGGGTGAGCTGGCAAGATGGATGCAGAACTGGCTTAGTCAGAAGAGACACAGGGTAGCGGTGGAGAGACGCTTTTCGGAATGGAGAGTTGTGACTAGTGATGTTCCACAGGGATCAGTGCTGGGACCTATTCTGTTCACGGTCTACGTAAATGATTTGGAGGAAAATGTTGTCTGGTCTAATTCATAAGTTTTCAGATGATACAAAGATAATTGGAGTTGCAGATAGCGAGGAGGATTGTCAGAGGATAGAGCATGATGTAGATCAGTTGGAGGCATTGACAGAAAAGTGGCAGATGGAGGTAGTCTGGACAAATGTGAGGTGATGCATTTTGGAAGGTCAATTACAGGTGGAAATTGTACAGTGAATGGCAGAACCCTTAGGAGTATTGATATGCAGAGAGATCTGGGTGTGCAGGTCCACAGATCACTGAAGATGGCAGTCCAGATAGATAAGGTTGTAAAAAAAAAAACTTGTGGCACACTTGCATTCATTAGAAGGGGCATTGATGTAAAGATAGACATGTTATGCTGTCGCCTTTTCAAACTTTATTTAGGCCACACTTGGAATATTACGTACGGTTCTGGTCACCACACTACTAGAAGGATGTGGATGCTTTGGAGAGGGTACAGAAGAGGTTTACCAGGATGTTGCCTGGCCTGTGGAATTTTAGCTATGAAGGAAGTTTGGATAGACTGGGTTTGTTTTCACTGGAATGCAGGAGGTTGAGGGGAGATCTGATAGAAGTTTATAAGGTTGTGAATTGCCTGAATAGAGTGGAAAATATGAGACTTTTTGCCAGGATGGAGGAGTCAATTATAAGGGGACACAGGTTCAAGGTGCGAGGGGGGAAGTTTAAAAGAGATGTGTGAGGCACGTTTTTCACACAAAGAGTGGTGAGTGCCTGAAACGCGCTGCCAGAGGTGGTGATGGAAGCAGACACAGTAGCAGCATTCCAGAAGCACCTGGACGAATACATGAATAAGAAGGGAATACAGTGATACAGATCCTGTAAGTGAAGACATTTTTAATATGGAAGGGCAAAATGTGTTGGTGCAGGCTTGGAGGGCCGAAGAGCCTGTTCCTGTGCTGTATTGTTCTTTTGTTTTTTTTTCTTTGTGTTACAGCCCTATTATTCTTAACAGCTATTTGTGATCTTCCTCCATTTTTGCTCCTCAATTTCCTATTAACTAATGGGGCAGTCTATAGTAAAATCCCATCATAGTGATCACCTCCTTCTTATTTCTCAGTTCCACCCATATAGCTTGGGTATAAATACTGGACAATCCCTCAGGAATATCCTCTCTAAACTCTGCCATGATATTTTCCCTAATCAAAAATGCCACTCACCTTCCTCTCTTGCCTTCCATTCTATCCTTCCTAAAGCACATCTACCAAAGAACATTGCCAGTCCTATCCATCCCTCAGCTATGTTTCTGTAAAGCTATAATATCCTAGTCCCATGTTCCAGTCCGTGTCCTGAGTCCATCTGCCTTAACGGTCATGCCTCTTACATTGAAATAAATGCGGTTTAATTCATCAGTCTTTCCTCATTCTCTGCCATGCTCTTGCCTGTCTTGTCTATTCAATTTGCTCTCTTTAACCTCTGTACCAACCTTAACCTTCTCTCTTGTCTCAATACTGCTTAGGGTCCCACCCCTATAGAGATTAGTTTAAGCTCTCCTGAGGAGTTCTCGCAAATGTCCCCACAAGAATATTGGTTCCCCTCCAGTTCAGATGCAACCCGTCCCTCTTGTACAGGTCACTTCTGCCCCAGAACAGATCCCAGTGATCCAAAATTCTGAATCCCTGCCCCCTGCACCAGCTCCCCAGCCACATATTCATTTGCTCTATCCTCCTGGCCAGCCTGCAGACCCCAGTCCCCAAGAATAACTTGCCCAATCTCTCTCTTGTGGTAGCGGTCTCCCTTTGTCCCTACAGTGGTTTTTCAATGTTAGTTGCCTCTGTGGGCTGCAATACAAGCCTGTGCCCTGCCGATGAATCAGAGATGTGCCACGATGGTTGTGAGGTGTGGACAAATGCCAAAAACCTATGCCCATGGATGAGAAATAAGTGTATATAATGTGTATAAGTGTATACACATTATGCCCTGAGATGCAGTTGTACATACACAAAATGGAGGTCCTTCGGAGCAAACAGTGAGCTGAGTTAGCTGAGCATCTGCTCCGATTTCCATGTCAAATTTCTTTGATGTCTAGGTTGTTTGGCAAAATAGCATGCAGAATATTAATAAAGGTGACTTGGCCCTGCAACAAAGTATTCAACAAGCAAAAATCCCCTTACATGGCAACTCACTGCTGCCCAGTGTGAAATTTGCCATGCTACTTGTCATAAACATCAACAACAGACCAAGTTGGTCCTGATGTTGGGATCGGTCTCTGCAGCCATCTTGTATGATTTTGCCACAAATCTTGCCTCAGCACATGTCGCTCAGGCCCTTATAAGATACCATCCTATGTGATCATGCAGATTTCGTATACATTTGTGAATCTTGTTATGCAGCAGGAGTCAAAGGCAGAATTGCCACAGATAACAGTGTCCAAAGTAAATCAGTTCCAAGATCTAAGTGACCTGATGAAGAGGAAAAGAACTGATCCTATTCTATAGGTGTATCAATTGACTTACATGTTTGGTTTTCACATGGAACGTGAACAGATATCCTGAATATACTGCAGCAACATGTATTACATATTGTTCACAAAGGGTACAGTTCCTGTTCTGATGGGTGTCTATGATGTTGATCATTTGCCTAGGTGAGCTGATAATGCAGAATTGCAACTTTAATTTTATAGATAAGTGCAGTCTTGAGAAACACATTCATATCTCTGTACTTATGACACAGACACACTGGATTCTAAGAAATGATTCAATATCTTCTTAATATGGTTTAATTTCAATCAGATATTTCAGTTTTAGAAGGGAGAGAAAAATGGAGTATACAATTATTAAATGTTTGATGTATGTGTCTATTCATTGTTCTCTAAGCTTCACTCATCGAGTCTGAGTGTGGCTACTTGAGAAACAGAAACTAAACTGAAAGCAAGGAGCATGAATATGAGAGTAGACGTTTGTTAAAACCACTATAAGTAAAGCTCTTATATAAGAGATAATAAGATTTATTTATTTATTTAGACATAGAAACTGGTAGGTACATATCTAAATCTTTACATATCTGAGGCATAAAATGTCAAAAGATTTCAACATTTCTTTTTAATATATTTCAAAGGACCAGTGTGCCAAATGAGTGTCCTTTTGATGCCTCTTCAGAATCGCTGACATTTGCCTTTTGTCAGCACATTTTTCTAATTTTATCCTCCCCAAAATGTATTGCTTCATTGAATTTCGTGACTGCTGAGCTTTAACGGTATAAACCATAATTTATGTCTTCATTTGAAAATTGTATTTCTTTTAAAATAAATGAGCTGCTATATTCACTTTGATTTAGCTAATGCTGTTTCTCAGATAATCAAACTCATTAAAAATAACCTGTTTTAACAAACAAAGTAACAAAATCCATTTATGCTTGAAACAAACTACAATGTCTGAGAGTTTAACTTAATATGATAGGTCATCATGACCGAAGTCTAATCATTATGGGAAGAAGGAGTGAGATATTGAATTATGGACAGCGGTAATGTTGATCAGACATTACAGTTCTGAAGATTAATTTAGATGTGGCTTTTCACAGACACTAAATTGTGTGGTGTTTGTGATTGATAGTTATGTTAAAGCTCTTACTAGACCATAAATTCAGAATAATGTGGTGCAGATGGAGGCCATTCAGGCCATTAGGCCTGTAAAAGCTCTGAAACAAACCAAAATCAATGAGGAAGTAAGATTTGACAGTGCTCAAAATCAAAAGTCATGAAGTCCAGATGGTTTGTGTGAAAGAATGGACGATTGAAAAAAATAGAATCATATGAAAATGACTGAATAATGCACCAGAGAATAAGGTTATCTGGCACATTGTGGCTATGCCAGCTGCTCGAAAAGAGTTGCCAATTAGTTCCACTCCTCTGCTCCTTCACAATAGCCTGCTTTTTTAAAATTTTCTAACGGATTCCTTTATAAAAGTTGTTCAATCTGCTTCCTCCACCCGTTCTGGCAGTGCATTTTAAATCATAAAACACAGATTGCATAAAGGAATGTTTTTCGTCATGATGTCTCCAATTCTTTGACCAATCACCTTAGATCTATGTTCTCTGGCCAAGGCACTTCTGCACAGGAAACAGTTTTCTCTTATTTACTCTAGCAAAATCTTCGTGTTTTTGAATGTATCTGAATCGGAATCATAGAAGTAGGATCAGAGAATAATACAGAACAGAAAAGGTTCTTTAGTCCATTGAGTCTGTACTGACAAAAAAAACCTGCTAAAATCTACACTAGTCCCACTTTTCAGGACTTGATTCATAATGTTGTATGCTATGACATTTCAATTGTTCATCCAAGTATGTTTTAAAGGTTGTGCGAGACGGAAATCTTAACAATCCTCCCAGTCAGTGCATTCCCAACACCGTCTGGATGAAAGAAAGTTGTCCTCAAATCCCCTATAAACCTGCCTTTCACCTTAAAATTATAACTCCTTGTTATTTACCCTTCAACAAAGGGGAACAAATGCTTTCTATCCACATTGTCCATGCCCATCAATCTTATGCACCTGTATCAGGACCCCTCTCAGCCTCCTGTGCTCCAAAGAAAATAACCCTTGCTTATCCAGTCTTTCTTTATAGCTAAAATGCTCCATCCCAAGCAACATTCTGGTAAATCCCTCTGCACCCTTTCGAGTATAATCACATCCTTCTTAAAGTGTGGTTACCAGACCTGCACAGAGTACTTTAGCTGTGGCCTAAGCAAAATCTTGTACATAATATCATTGCCCTTATAATTTATGCTACAGCTGATAAAATCAAGTGTTCTGTATGCTTTCTTACCTGCCCTATTAATCCATCCTGTCAACTTCAGGGATTTTTGGACAAGCCCCCTATGATTCCTCTGTTCCTCTGAGCTTCTTAGTGTCCTACCATTCATTGAGTACTCCTTTATCATGTTCCTTCTTCCAAAGTGCATCACTCACAATTATCAGGGTTGAACTCCATTTCCCACTGATCTGCCCACTTGGCCAATTCGTCTATATCCTCATGTAACCAAAGACTTTCTTCCTCACTGTCAACCACTCAGCCAATCTGCATGACGTCCACAAATTTACTTATCATGCCTCCCACATATTCTTTTAGATCGTTCATATATATATATCACGAACAATAAGGAACCCAGCACGGATCCCTGTGGTAAGCTACTGGAGAACAGCCTCCAGTCATATAAACAACCGACTACCACTGCACTCTGTCCCCTACTACAAAGCCAATTTTTGGATTCAACTTGCCAAGTTACACTGGATACCATGAATTTTTACCATTTTGATAAGTCTCCCATCTAGGACCTTGTCAAAGGCATTGCTGAAATTCATATAAGCTGCAACAACTGCACTATCCTCATCTACATACCTAGTCACCTGCTCAAAAAATTAACTCAAACTTGTTAGGCATGACCTCCCTCTGACAAAGCCATGCTGACTATCCATGATCAAACCTTGTCTCTCCAAGTGGAGACTAATTCTCTCCTTCACTATTTTTTCCAATAGCTTTCCTACCACTGATATGTGACTAACTGGTCTGTATTACCCTGGTTTATCTTTCCTACTCTTCTTGAAATGCGGAACCATGTTAGCTGTCCTCCAGTCCTCTGACACCTCCTCGGCGGCCAGAGAGGAATTAAATATTTGGATCCAAGCCCCTGTATTTTTCTCCCTTGGCTCCCATAGCAGCCTGGGATACAGCCCACCTGGACTGGGGATTTGTCCACTTTTAAGCCTGCCAAAACCCCCAATACCTCCTCACTTACTTTTTCAAACTGCTCAAGTACTTCAGCCCCTCTTCCTGAATTCTGTACCTGCAGATATTTTAAAATCAACCTGCTTAGACAAGTTATGATACAGCTCTGGAGTGGTGCAAGATTCCAAACCTCTGACCTGCTCTGGCAATCATAATACCCATATGACTAGTCCAAATTAATGTCTACTCAATGGTCACTCTCTTGCACCCATGCACAGAGGAGATTTCAACCAGGTCTCCTGGCTCAGAGGTGAGAACACTACTACTGCATCACAACAGCCCCCAGTCTGTACCACATCTTCCTCCTGTAGAATGAAGACAGTTGTGAAGCACTCATTTAACATCCTACGAATAGATTGTGGCTCCACCTACAGAATGCCCCCTTGGACACTTATAGGCCCTTCTCTATCTATGATTATCCTCCTCCTCTTGAAATACTTATAAAATATCTTGGAATTCTACAAATCTTACTCACTAGTATTTTTGGACGGCCCATTTTGCTCTCCTAATTTCTTTAAGCTCCCGCTGCACTTTCTATACCCCACTAGGCTTATATTGATTTGCTACCTTTGTACCTGTTAAAAGCATCTTTTTTCCTCCTTATCCAGTCCTGAATATTCCTAGACATTCAGGGTTCTCTGGGCTTGTTGCTTCTAATTCCACCTTAAAGGGAACATGTTGGAGCCGTACTCTCACCAACTCCATTTTGAGCATCCCACTCCCTCCCCCAAACCCACTGTCCTGCCATAGATTTACCCAGAAGTAACTGTACCCTGTCTGTACTGGACAGATCCTGCCTTATTTTAATATAATTTGCCTTCCCCCAATCCAAAAACCCTTTTTCCTTTTCCATAATAAACTTAAAAAAACCTATGGCATTGTGATCACTATCACTGAACTGCTCCTGCACTGCCATTTCAAACCAGCTTTCTTCCCTAGAATTAGGTCCAACACTGCAACATCCTTTGTTGGAACTTCTACCTGTCAATAAGCTCCCCTGAATACATTTCAAGAAATGAAATGCCTATTTTAAACCCCTTATAATCTGACTATCCCAAGTAATGTTGGAGAAACTGAAATCCAATAGTATAACTGCCCTTTAATTATTGGCTTTATACCCTTCAGTGAATTGTCTACCTATCTATTCCTTTATTGCCCATTAAGTGTTTGGAGGTCTATAATACACTGCCAGCAGTGCAATTTCTTTTTATTCATTAGTTCTACCCACAAAGCTCATTTGATGACCCTTCCAAGATACCAACTCTCCTCATTGCAGTAACAATTAATAATGCAACACTCTCCCTGTCATGTCTGAAGACCCTATACAGCAGAATGTGGAGTTGCCAGTCCTACCCCTCCATCAATCATATCTCTGTGATGGCAACAACCATTGCAATGTCAATCTACATCCTTGACTCGTCTGTATTATCTATAATATCCTAGCATTAAAGTGGAGTCCATCCAGCCTTCCCTTACTGCCCTGAAACGCAACATGTCTGAACTCCCATTAACCTGGTTCCTTTACTAAAGTATACTGTGTCCCTATTGTGAAATACTGTCCCCTGCCCCACCAAATTAGTTTAAATTCCTTCTGATAGCACAATCAAACTAAAGGATTTTAGTTCTCTTCTGTTTCAGATGTAGACTGTCCCACTTGTAGAGGTCCCACCTTCCTCAGAAACAGTCCCAGTGATCCAGGAATCTAAAACCCTCCCTTCAGCACCAGTTCTTGAGCCACACATTCATCTGCCCTATTCTCCTATTTCAGCCATTAGTAGCATGTGGCACCAGGAGTTATCTAGAAACTGCAACCTTTGAGGTCCTGCTCTTTAATTTACTGCTGAGCTCCCCAAATTCTTAATGCAAGACCCCAATCATCATTCTACCAATATTGTTGATACCAGCTTGTACCACAATCTCTGTCTTTTCACCCTTCTTCAGATGCCCTGCACCCGCTCAGTGATATCCCTGGCCCTGGGAAGGCAACACACCATCCAGGCATCACATCTGCAGCCATAGAAGCTATGTGTCTGCTCCCCTATCTCTATCACTCTTGCTTTCTTATTCCTCTCTTCCTGTATAGTCAGACCACTTGTAATTCCAGAAGGGTGGTTCTGTCTGCACTCACTTGAGTAATCAGGGTCCTCATCCACTTCCAAAATGGAAAACCAATTCATGAGCAGAACTCTAAAGGATTCCTGCATACCTGCCTGATTCTCCTTAACTGGCTGGTGGTCACTTATTCCCTTCTTTTCTCCAGTCCCTTGAGCTGCACTGTGACCACCTTACTCCCAATGCCATTTACAATGTGTAGCTGGAAAGTTGGTGCAAGAGGGAAGGCATTAGATTCCAAGGACCAGCTGTGAGGAAGATGGCATCTGAAAAGAGCTGGGTTCCTTCAGGGCCACTTTGCTGGGGCCATTGGGGGAGCTTTAAACTAACTTGGCAGGATCTGGGAACAAAGAAAGAAGTGTGGAGGAAAACGCCAGAGCTTGCAAATTACTTCACAGTGTAGCTGACATGAACATAGAGAATAGAAAGTTAATAGGTGAAGTCTGACTAGGGGAGAAAGAGACGAAGTCCAAAACACAGTTTATGTGCATGCATGTAAATGCGTAGAGTATAGTAAATGAGTTTGGAGAATTACAGACTTAGGTCACAATGTGGAATTGTGAGGATGTGGCCATGTTGGAGACCTGGCTCAAGGAAGTGCAAGACTGGGTGTTAAGCGTTCCTGAATATAAGTTGTCAGGAAAGATAGAAACAGAGGAAAAGATGGAGGGATAGCAGTGTTGGTTCAGGAATGCTTTGCAGTGCTAGGGAAGGAAGATATCTCAGAGGGTTCAAGGACAGAGTCAATTTGGCCAAAACAGTGGAATAAAAAGGGTGTAATTATATTACTTGGTGTAGTCTGTAGGCCACCAACTAGTGGAAAGGATATAGAGGAACAACTCTGCATGGAAATTACAGAAAAACTGCCTACATTCCAGGTTAATTATAGTGGGGGACTTGATTATACAAATTTAGACAATGATACTGGTGGTATTAAGAGCAGTGAAAGGCAAGCGCTCCGAGATTGTGTTTGGGACAGATTCCTGCACCATTCCAACAAGGAAGGATGCCCTGTTTGATGTGGTGCTTGCTAATGAAGTAGGTCAAGTGGATCAAATGTCATTGGGAAACATTCAGGAGAAGTGTCCACTATTTCACAAGGTTCAGGAGGGTGTTGAAGCATGACAAGTAACATTCCAGAAGAAGAAAATCAATAATAAAAACATAGAGTTCATACAGCACGGAAACAGACCTTCAGTCCAACTCGTCCACGCTGACCATAATTCCAAACTAAACTCGTCCCACCTTCCTGCATGTGGCCCATATCCCTCCAAATGTTTATTATTCACGTACTTACCTAAATGTCTTTTAAACATTGTAACTGTACCCGCATCCATCACTTTCTCTGGAAATTCATTGCACACACGAACCAGTCTCTGTGTAAAAAATTGCCCATGCCTTTTATAAACCCTTCTCCTCTCACCTTAAAAATATGCCCCCTCTTGAACTCTTGAAATCCCCCACCTAGGCAAAAGACACCTGTCATTATCGAAACCCCTCATTACTTTATCAACCTCTTTTAGGTCACCTCTCAACCTCTTCCACTCCAGTGAGAAAAGTCCCAGCCTGTCCAGCCTCTCCTTATAACTCAAATCCTCCATTCCCAGCAACATCCTGGTAAATAATGGGCAGCGCGGTTGTTCAATGTTAACACTGCTGCCTCACAGCACCAGGAACCCGGGTTCTATTCTCAGGTGAGTGTCTGTGTGGAGTTTGTACATTCTCCCCCTGTCTGTGTGGGTTTCCTCTGGGTGCTCCGGTTTCCTCCCACAGTCCAAAGATGTGCAGGCTTGGTGGATTGGCCATGCTAAATTGCCCATAGTGTTCAAGGGGTGTGTAGATTAGGTGAGTTATAGGGGGTTGGTTCTGGATGGGATGCTGGGTCGGTGTGAACTTGTTGGGCCGAAGGGCCTGTTTCCACACTGTGGGGATTCTAAGTCTAAGACTAACTCTCTTCTGAACCCTCTCCAGCTTAATAATATCCTTCCTATAACAGGGAGACCAGAACTGGACACGATACTCCAGAAGAGGCCTCACCAATGTCCAAACATTGTTTGGACTTCGATGTTGTGGCCATTTCGGAGACATGGATAGAGCAGGGACAGGAATGGTTGTTGCAGGTTCCGGGGTTTAGATGTTTCAGTAAGATCAGGGAAGGTGGTAAAAGAGGGGGAGGTGTGGCATTGTTAGTCAAGGACAGTATTACGGTGGCAGAAAGGACATTTGATGACAACTCGTCTACTGAGGTAGTATGGGCTGAGGTTAGAACCAGGAAAGGAGAGGTCACCCTGTTGGGAGTTTCCATAGGCCTCCAAAAAGTTCCAGAGATGTAGAGGAAAAGATTGCAAAGATGATTCTGGATAGGAGCGAAAGTAACAGGGTAGTTGTTATGGGGGACTTTAACTTTCCAAATATTGACTGGAAACGCTATAGTTCGAGTACTTCAGATGGGTCAGTTTTTGTCCAATGTGTGCAGGAGGGTTTCCTGACACAGTATGTAGATAGGCCAACAAGAGGCGAGGCCACATTGGATTTGGTACTGGGTAATGAACCAGGCCAGGTGTTAGATTTGGAGGTAGGTGAGCACTTTGGTGATAGTGACCATAATTCGGTTACGTTTACTTTAGCGATGGAAAGGGATCAGTATATAACGCAGGGCAAGAGTTATAGCTGGGCGAAAGGCAATTATGAGGCGATGAGGCAAGATTTAGGATGCATAGGATGGAGAAGGAAACTGCAGGGGCTGGGCACAATTGAAATGTGGAGCTTGTTCAAGGAACAGCTACTGCATGTCCTTGAGAAGTATGTACCTGTCAGGCAGGGAGGAAGTGGTCGAGCGAGGGAACCGTGGTTTACTAAAGAAGTTGAATCTCTTGTCAAGAGGAAGAAGGAGGCTTATGTAGAGATGAGGCGTGAAGACTCATTTAGGGCGCTTGAGAGTTACAAGTTAGCCAGGAAGGACCTAAAGAGAAAGCTAAGAAGAGCCAGGAGGGGACATGAGAAGTCTTTAGCAGGTAGGATCAAGGAAAACCTGAAAGCTTTCTATAGGTATGTCAGGAATAAAAGAATGACTAGAGTAAGATTGGGGCCGGTCAAGGACAGTAGTGGGAAGTTGTGCGTGGAGTCCGAAGAGATAGGAGAGGTGCTAAATGAATATTTTTCGTCAGTATTCACACAGGAAAAAGACAATGTAGTTGAGGAGAATACTGAGATACAGTCTATTAGACTAGATGGGATTGAGGTTCATAAGGAGGAGGTGTTAGCAATTCTGGAAGGTGTGAAAATAGATAAGTCCCCTGGGCCGGATGGGATTTATCCTAGGACTCTCTGGGAAGCGAGAGAGGAGATTGCAGAGCCTTTGGCTTTGATCTTTATGTCGTCATTGTCTTCAGGAATAGTGCCAGAAGACTGGAGACTAGCAAATGTTGTCCCCTTGTTCAAGAAGGGGAGTAGGGACAACCCTGGTAATTATAGACCAGTGAGCCTTACTTCGGTTGTGGGTAAAGTGTTGGAAAGGATTATAAGAGATAGGATTTATAATCATCTAGAAAGGAATAATTTGATTAGGGATAGTCAACACGGTTTTGTGAAGGGTAAGTCGTGCCTCACAAACCTTATTGAGTTCTTCGAGAAGGTGACCAAACAGGTGGATGAGGGTAAAGCGGTTGATGTGGTGTATTAGGATTTCAGTAAAGCGTTTGATAAGGTTCCCCATGGTAGGCTATTGCAGAAAATACGGAGGCATGGGATTGAGGGTGATTTAGCGGTTTGGATCAGAAATTGGCTAGCTGTAAGAAGACAGAGGGTGGTGGTTGATGGGAAATGTTCATCCTGGAGTTCAGTTACTAGTGGTGTACCTCAAGGATCTGTTTTGGGGCCACTGCTGTTTGTCATTTTTATAAATGACCTGGATGAGGGCGTAGAAGGATGGGTTAGTAAATTTGCGGATGACACCAAAGTTGGTGGAGTTGTGGATAGTGCGGAAGGATGTTGCAGGTTACAGAGGGACATAGATAAGCTGCAGAGCTGGGCTGAGAGGTGGCAAATGGAGTTTAATGCGGGAAAGTGTGAGGTGATTCACTTTGGAAGGAATAACAGGAATACAGAGTACTGGGCTAATGGTAAGATTCTTGGTAGTGTGGATGAGCAGAAAGATCTCGGTGTCCATGCGCATAGATCACTGAAAGTTGCCACCCAGGTTGATAACGTTGTTAAGAAGGCGTACAGTATGTTAGGTTTTATTGGTAGAAGGATTGAGTTTTGGAGCCATGAGGTCATGTTGCAGCTGTACAAAACTCTGGTGCGGCCGTACTTGGAGTATTGCGTACAGTTCTGGTCACCGCATTGTAGGAAGGATGTGGAAACATTGGAAAGGGTGCAGAGGAGATTTACCAGGATGTTGCCTGGTATGGAGGGAAGGTCTTATGAGGAAAGGCTGAGGGTCTTGAGGCTGTTTTCGTTAGAGAGAAGAAGGTTAAGAGGTGACTTGATAGAGACATACAAGATGATCAGAGGATTAGATAGGGTGGACAGTGGGAGCCTTTTTCCTCGGATGGTGATGGCTAGCACGAGGGGACATGGCTTTAAATTGAGGGTTGATAGATATAGGACAGATGTCAGAGGTAGGTTCTTTACTCAGAGAGTAGTAAGGGCGTGGAATGCCCTGCCTGCAAAAATAGTAGACTCGCCCACTTTAAGGGCATTTAAATGGTCATTGGATAAACATATGGATGATAATGGAATAGTTTAGGTTAGATGGGCTTCAGATTGGTTTCACAGGTCGGCGCAACATCGAGGGCCGAAGGGCCTGTACTGCGCTGTAATGTTCTATGTTCTATGTTCTAATACAACCTCAACATAACATCCCAACTCCTGTACTCAAAGGTCTGAGCAATGAATGCAAGCATGCTAACTACCTTCTTAACCACCCTATTGATATGTGAGGCAAACTTCAAGGAATTATGCACATGAATACCTAGGTGTCTCTGTTCTACAACACTACCCAAGGTCCAACTTTTAATTTTGTAAGTTTTGCCTTTGTTTGTTTTACCTAATTAAACTCCATCTGCCACTCTTCAGCCCATTGATCCAGTTGATCAAGATCTCTTTGTAATCTTAGATAACCTCCTTTACTGTCAACGATACCACCAATCTTGGTGTCATTTGCAAGCTTATTAATCATGCTTTCTATATTCTCATCCAAGTTATTTATATAAGTGACAAACAAAAGTGTACCCAGCACTGATCCCTGTGGAACACTATTGGTCATAGGCCTCCAGTCTGAAAAACAACCCTCTACGATCTCTTTCTGTCTCCAGCCATTAAGCCAATTTTGTATCCAATTGGCAAACTCACCCTGAATCCTATGTGATCTAACTTTACTAATTAGTCTACCAAGCAGAACCTTGTCAAAGGCTTTACTAAAGTCCAAGTAAACCATATCTACCACTCTGCCATCATCAATCTTGGTTACTTCCTCAAAAAATTCAATCAAGTTTGTGAGAAACGATTTCCCTCGCACAGAACCATGCTGACTCTCCCTAATCATTTCTTGCCTCTCCAAATGCATATATACATCCTATCTTTCAGAATCCCTTCCTACAACGTACCCACCACTGAAGTCAGACACAGATCTATAGTTCCTGGTCTTCTCCTTACATCCCTTCTTAAACAAAGGTACAACATTAGCCACTCTCTAGTCATTTGGCACCTCACCTGAATTTATAGATGATACAAATATTTCTGTAAGGGTACCCACAATTTCCTCTTTAACTTCCCACAAAGTCTTGAGATACAATACATCAGATCCTAGTGATCTATCCGCTTTTACATTTTCTAAGACCTCCAGCACTTCCTCTTCTGTAGTGTGAACTGTTTTCAAAACATCAACATTTATTTCTTTCGCCTCCATTTCTTTCTCCACAGTAAAAACTGATGCGAAATATTTATTTAATATGTCTCCCATTTCCTGACATTCAACTCAAAGATAACCTCGTTGATCTTTAAGTGGTCCTACTCTATTTCTAGTTGCTCTCTTGCTCTTAATGTACTTGTAGAATCTCTTTGGATTATCTATAACCTTATTTGCCAAGGATATCTCACGTCTTCTCTTTGCCTTCCTGATCTCCCTCTTAGAATGCCCCTACACTCTTTAAACTGTTCAAGAGATTCATTTGAACCAAGTTGTTTACATCTAATGTATGATTCTTTTTCACTCTTGACTAGAACCTCATTATCTTTATTCATCCACTGTTCTCTAATCCTACCACCCTTACCTTTCACTCGAACAGGAATATAATGACTCTGAACTCTCGTTATTACACTTTTGAAAGCCTCCCACTTTTGAAAGCCTCCCACTTATCAGACATCCCTTTACCTGTGAACAGTCTACTTTAATCAATTCATCTCATAACATTAAAATTTACATTACTCCAGTTAAAAACTTTATTTTTTATTGAAGGCTTACCCTTTTCCATAACTATTTTAAAACAAACAGGATTATGATCACTAGACTCAAAGTATTCTCCAACCAACACCTCAGTCACTTGCCCTGTCTTATTACCCAAGAGAAGGTCAAGTTTGCTCCTTCTCTGGTAGGAACATTTAGATTTGACAAAGAAAATTTTCTTGAACACATTTAACAAATTGATAGAGAGCTGTCTTTCATGGGGTATGTGCAGAGCTAAGCAGGATTGATTGGAAGAAGAGGGAAAACCATAACTGGACAATCATAGAATTTTACAGTACAGAAGGAGGCCATGAGATTTAAATAGCTCCTGAAAATAGTCCCATTCTCCAGCTCTATCTCTGTAGCCCTCTAAATTCATCACTTTAAAATATGTATCCAGCTCTCTTTTAAAACCTCCTCTGGGATCCTCCTCCACCACTCTCCCAGGCAGTGTATTCCAAATCCTAACAACTCTCTGAATGAAGAAGTTTCTCCTCATCCCACTCCTAGCTCTCTTGCTGACTATCTTGAAATTGTGACCCCCAGTTACTAATATGCCAATTCGTAGAAACAGTATATCCTCTTTACCCTGTCAAAGTTGTTCATAATTTTGAACACCTCAATAAGGTCACCTCTTAATCTTCTTTGCTGCAAGGAGAATAAACCCAGTTTCTCCAATTTTTCCTTGTATCTAAAATCCCTTATTCCTAGTACCCTGCTCCTTGAAGTTCCTACGTGAAAGCTGCAGAAATGCCCACTCATAGCTTACTGTGGGCTCCCATTCCGTCCGCATACACCTCATACAAACTTGAAGTCGCTCCGCAACTTAACTATCTTTGTCCCCACCTCTATAAATGCCCCTGCTCTGTCCCCAGACTGGACTCCCCCACCTTTTGTCAGTGATTCCCACTGAGCCTTCAAACCTGCCTTTGCACACCCCTGAGTGATCAATGGTCAAAACCCCCACGACTGTAATCGACAGCTGTGATGAGCAGCCCCTAGACATGACTGACTAGGCCCCTGACCAATGTGTTTCCCGATTACCAATACATGATTCCCCTGAGTGCTAGTGCTGATCCTACAGGACTGTCCATTACCTAGTTGACATTTCCCCTTATGATAAGTAGCCGAAGCAGATGACTGACTGCAGCAAAATCCCTCGACTGAGTGTGGACTGTGCCTGTGACTGATACTGGGAACCCCTGACTAATGACCGCATGTCCTCCCCACACTTGACTAAGGACTACCTGCTATCGATATGGCCACCTGTTTGAATGAACAGCCAGCTGTCGTGGTGCATATAGGCACCAATGATATAGGTAAAAAATGGGATGAGGTCCTACAAGCAGAATTTAGGGAGTTAGGAGCCAAGTTAAAAAGTAGGACCTCAGAGGTAGTAATCTCAGGATTGCTACCAGTGCCACGTGCTAGTCAGAGTAGAAATGAAAGAATAGGCAGGATAAATGAATGGCTTGAGAGAGGGTGCAGGAGGGAGGGGTTCAGATTTTTGGGACATTGGGACCAGTTCTGGGGGAGGTGGGACTATTACAAATCGGATGGTCTACACCTGGGCAGGACTGGAACCAATGTCCTAGGGGCTGCTTTTGCTAATGCTGTTGGGGAGGGTTTAAACTAATGTGGCAGGGGGGTGGGAACCAAATGCGGAGGTTAGTGGACAGTAAGGGGGTAGTAACTAAAGCCTGTAAGGAACTAGATAATGAAGTCAGTGTGACTAAGGGGAAGAGGAGGCAGAGAGCAGATGATGAAAGCAAAGGGACAGGTGGTCTGAGGTGCATTTGTTTTAATGCGAGAAGTGTAGTAGGTAAGGTAGATGAACTTAGGGCTTGGATTAGTACCTGGGAATATGATGTTATTGCTATTACTGAGACTTGGTTGAGGGAAGGGCAAGATTGGCAACTAAATATCCCAGGATATAGATGCTTCAGGCGGGATAGAGAGGGAGGTAAAAGGGGTGGAGGAGTTGCATTACTGGTCAAAGAGGATATCACAGCTGTGCTGAAGGAGGGCACTATGGAGGACTCGAGCAGTGAGGCAATATGGACAGAGCTCAGAAATAGGAAGGGTGCGGTAACAATGTTGGGGCTGTACTACAGGCCTCCCAATGGCGAGTGTGAGATAGAGGTACAAATATCTAGACAGATCATGGAAAGATGTAGGAGCAACAGGATGGTGGTGATGGGAGATTTAAATTTTCCCAAAGTTGACTGGGATTCACTTAGTGTTAGGGGTTTAGATGGAGCAGAATTTGTAAGGAGCTTCCAGGAGGGTTTTCGAGAGCAGTATGTAAATAGTCCAACTCGGGAAGGGGCCATACTGGACCTGGTGTTGGGGAATGAGCCCGGCCAGGTGGTTGAAGTTTCAGTTGAGAATTACTTTGGAAATAGTGATCACAATTCCATAAGTTTTAGAATACTGATGGACAAAGTTGAGAGTGGTCCTAAAGGAAGAGTGCTGAATTGGGGGAAGGCCAACTATAGCAAAATTCGGCAAGAGTTGGGGAATATGGATTGGGAGCAGCTGTTTGAGGGTAAATCCACATTTGATATGTGGGATGCTTTTAAAGAGAGGTTGATTAGAGTGCAGGACAGACATGTCCCTGTGAAAATGAGGGATAGAAAGGGCAAGATTAGGGAACCATGGATGACAGGTGAAATTGTGAGACTAGCAAAGCGGAAGAAGGAAGCATACATAAGGTCTAGGCGACTGAAAACAGACGAAGCTTTGGAAGAATATCGGGAAAGTAGGACCAATCTGAAACGAGGAATCAAGAGGACTAAAAGGGGTCATGAAATATCTTTAGCAATCAGGGTTAAGGAAAATCCCAATGCCTTTTATTCATACATAAGGAGCAAGAGGGTAACGAGAGAAATGGTTGGCCCACTCAAGGACAAAGGAGGGAAGTTATGCAAGGAGTCAGAAAAAATGAGTGAGATTCTTAATGAGTACTTTGCGTCGGTATTCACCGAGGAGAGGGACATGACGGATGATGAGGTTAGGGATAGATGTTTGATTACTCTAGGTCAAGTTGGCATAAGGAGGGGGGAAGTGTTGGGTATTCTAAAAGGCATTAGGGTGGACAAGTCCCCAGGTCCGGATGGGATCTATCCCAGGTTACTGAGGGAAATGAGAGAGGAAATAGCTGGGGCCTTAACAGATACCTTTGCAGCATCCTTGAGCACAGGTGAGGTCCCGGAGGACTGGAGAATTGCTAATGTTGTCCCCTTGTTTAAGAAGGGTAGTAAGGATAAGCCAGGTAATTATAGACCGGTGAGCCTGACGTCAGTGTTGGAGAAGCTGCTGGAGAAGATACTGAGGGATAGGATCTATTTACTTATTAGTGATAGGCAGCATGGTTTTGTGCAGGGAAGGCCATGTCTTACCAACTTGATAGAATTCTTTGAGGATGTGACAAAGTTGATAGATGAGGGAAGGGCTGTAATGTCACATACATGGACTTCAGTAAGGCATTTGATAAGGTTCCCCATGGTAGGCTGATGGAGAAAGTGAAGTTGCATGGGGTCCAGGGTGTACTAGCTAGATGGATAGAGAACTGGCTGGGCAACAGATGACAGAGAGTTGTAGTGGAAGGGAGTTTCTCAAAATGGAGAACTGTGACCAGTGGTGTTCCACAGGGATCCGTGTTGGGACCACTGTTGTTTGTGATATACATAAATGATCGGGAGGAAGGTATAGATGGTCTGATTAGCAAGTTTGCAGATGACACTAAGATTGGTGGAGTAACAGATAGTGAAGGGGACTGTCGGAGAATGCAGCAGAATATAGATAGATTGGAGAGTTGGGCGGAGAAATGGCAGATGGAGTTCAATCCAGGCAAATGCGAGGTGATGCATTTTGGAAGATCTAATTCAAGAGTGAACTATATGGTAAATGGAAAAGCCCTGGGGAAAATTGATGCACAGAGACATCTGAGTGTTCAGGTCCATTGTACCCTGAAAGTGGCAAAACAGGTGGATAGAGTGGTCAAGAAGGCATAGGGCATGCTTTCATTCATCGGACGGGGTATTGAGTACAAGAGTTGGCAGGTCATGTTACAGTTTTATAGGACTTTGGTTCAACCACATTTGGAATACTGCATACAGTTCTGGTTGCCACATTACCAAAAGGATGTGGATGCTTTGGAGAGGGTGCAGAGGAGGTTCACCAGGATGTTGCCTGGTATGGAGGGCGCTAGCTATGAAGAGAAGTTGAGTAGATTAGGATTACTTACATTAGAAAGACAGAGGTTGAGGGGGGACCTGATTGAGGTCTACAAAATCATGAGAGGTATAGACAGGGGTGGATAGCAAGAAGCTTTTTCCCAGATTGGGGGACTCAATTACTAGGGGTCACGATTTCAAGGTGAGAGGGGAAATGTTTAAGGGAGATATGCGTGGAAAGTTCTTTACGCAGAGGGTGGTGGGTGCCTGGAACGCGTTGATACCGGAGGTGGTAGAGGCGGGCACGATAGCGTCATTTAAGATGTATCTAGACAGAGACATGAATGGGCAGGGAGCAGAGGGATACAGATCCTTGGGAAATAGGCGACAGGTTTAGATAGAGGATCTGGATCGGCGCAGGCTTGGAGGGCCGAAGGGCCTGTTCCTGTGTTGTAATTTTCTTTGTTCTTTGTTCTTTGTTCTTTGAATGTACAGTATACTTGCAACACAGGCAGTTGGCATATGCTGGAAGTCTCTGATTTACATATTGGCATACTGTTAGGGAAGACATTTACCTCCCTCCCCACCCCACCCCACCCCACCCCCCCAACTCTGTACATTTCACCACTGATTAACATGACAAGCAGCCTAGCTCTGTGTCTTTGCTCAAAAGCATGTTAAATGGCATTAATGATAGCTTTTGGCTGTGGCTGAAGTATCAACTCGCTAACTGGCAAGGTAAGGCAAGACATGGATGATGTAAGCCTGCAGGTTGGTGCCAAGTCAGCATGTCTTACAAGATTAAGCGAGTGGCTCTGAGATACATCCTGGTCCAATCTGTGAGCTATGTGCCTGTCCCTGCACGCAAAGCGTCCCTGCTGTAGCCCTTTCTACGGTAGTTGCTGTTGTGCCTGCAATTCAATTATATGCTTACAAAGTGGACTATCCTGATGGTCATGATGGGTTGACAAGTGTCGATGGCATTGTCCATGGATGAGAAATGCATTTTCCTGGTACCTGCAGATCAGGCCATGAAATTCTGTTTCGTGCTGAGTAACATAGGGCTGCATGCAGCCATTGGGCGAGCTGGGGTCACCAGCTACCCACTCTGAATTCTCTATGTCAAGAATTGTCAACATTTACTTAATATGTTTGGTAAGATAGGAAGCTGAATGTTAATGAGGTGGGTTGCAGCATGGTCAAGAAGCCAGAATCCTCCATAACCTGCCAATGAACTTATCTGGCTGCTGAAAGAATAAAATGAAAGTGAGGTTCTGCCTTTTAGTTTGGTCAGAGAGCTATGTTCCTCAGGTTTCCAAATTTGCCCTCACACAGCTACTCTTGCTCACCTCCTGAATTTATCAAGGTCACTCCATTTCATCACATTTCATTTGATATGATTAAGAATCACAATAGACTAATCAACAAAAATATTACATAGAGTTATTAATGTAAACAATGTCTTGGGTAAGGTATATTAAAGGAAATGATTCAAAAAGAGGGAGCCGCCTTCTTTGACCATTTGCTTGGAAAGGTGCAGCTGCCACATTCCTCAAGGCCTAAGTGAAAGTAGGAGAAGTGTATTCTAAATACTCGAGGTAGATAAGGCCTACAATTAACCACTCCCCGTCTTCACCTTCTATGAGTATATCTTCTTTGCTGCCTATGTCCATTTCCCAATGATGCAACAGCCCAAGGGGAATTGCAAGTTTCTCGTGACTCAGAACAACTCAATGCCTTCCCAACTACAGACTTTGGAATGTTTTGGCACAATGTAATATTTCCACAAATTCAACACAAAAAAAAATAAAAAGCAATTAACTTAAATGTTGCACGATGATGCCTTCAAATAGTACAGGTGGGGGGTACCTCATGCTGCTGAGTGCTTAAGTGTTTAAAAGAAAGTATTATCAAGATTGAAAAGTTGACTGTTAAATCAGCTAACATCATAATCATAATTCAGGCATACACATAATGCCAGTTAGCAACACTTTCAATCATATGACATTTGGTTCAGGCTATGCCTGAAATTGACAAAAGTGTAAATACTTCTTTCGACCAAAACAAACAGCAAAACAAAGTTCATTTTGTGACCTTTATGTTTTAATGGATCCACAGTGTATAGACAGTAAAGATCCAATTTTCATGTCGTAGGTATCAGCAGGCAGAACTAATGCTGTTGTTGCAAACCCACCTCTATCTTGAGACTGCCAGCAGGTGAGATCTTCCTAGGATCCAAGCCTAAAATAGCCTAGAATCCAGAACAGGAAATTTGAAAGGCCTGGTTCCATTATCAAAAATCTCCAGCCTTTTGATGCAATCATATGAGTATATGAAAGAGAAGTAGGAGTAGGCCAATCAGCCCCTTAAGGCTACATGATATTTAATTAAATTTAGCTGTCATGTATTCAGTCCCTTCGTTAGAGTCATGAGTATAAATTATAAATAGTTGAGGTCCTGGCAATGATCCCTGTGGCAGTCCTCCAGTTATAGCTTGGCAACTTTAAATTTACCCATTACTCACCTCACTGTTTCCTGTTAGCTAGCTAATCCTTTATTATGTTACCTCCTATACCATGAATTCCTATTTTCAGGAGTAAACTTTGATGTGCACTATGTTAAATTCCTCCTGGAAGTCTAAGGTCAATGCATCCATAAATTTATCCACATTGTTTGTTACTTCCTCAGAAAACTCATATGTTAGTCAAACAACATTTGCCTGTCACAAAACCATGTTGATTCTGCTTGATTACATTGAGATTTTTTAAATTCCCCATTACATCATCCTTAGTAATAGCTTTCAGCATCCGTTGCACCAGCAAACGCTAACGTCCATCATCTTCTTAAAATTTGCAATGGACTGGAATGAGCCCACAATGCTCCCAGTCACCTCTTTAATAGCATTGGGCCTGTTCTAGATGCCAGTTCCTCCTCCACCCTTGTGATAATGGCCAAGGCAGGAATTCCAGTCATCCCACTCTGTGACAATTTTTTTCCTGTCCCACCAGTAAGAACCACGAAAAAAAAATTCCACAAAAAGAACTCTAAACAATGTAGAATTTGAAGTTATTGCCACATTTGTTAGTGGTTACTACTTTTTCAGACTGTATTTGAGTATTTTCTGAAGAAGGGTCCCGACCCAAAACATCACGCTTTCCTGCTCCTCTGATGCTGCCTGGCCTGCTGTGTTCCTCCAGCTCCACACTGTGTTATCTCTGACTCCAGCATCTGCAGTTCTTACTATCTCTGTATCTGAGTAAACTCTACATCTACTGAGTGTTTTGGGCAGTGGAATTTATCCTGGACCATGCATAAAAGCAACAGTTACCTACACTAGTGAATATGCTATAGCTTGACTATCAAAGAATTTCATCTTAACTTTCAAACACTCTTATTAGTCTGTTGACAGATTTAAATTTCATTATTTTTCTATAAGAAGGTGCCTTAGTAAATGGTAAAGTCACAGAGCAGTGCCGGACCAGAAGGCTGATGTCTCGTTTGGTCACCACTCCTCAGGTGAGGGGGGAGGTTGAGATGGAGAGTCCTTCATGGTAACCTTAGCTTGTGCAGGAGTTGAACCTACACTGTTGGCATTACTCTGCATTAAAAACTAGCCGACCAGTGAACTGAGCTAACCGACACTCAGCAGAAGAAACAATTAAGGCGCAGTTGAATAATTACATCTCGAACCATCAATAATTTTCACAGTAGTAGCTGCAAAACATTTTGCTACAAGATCATGCAACATTAAATTGTTGCTGAGGCATTTAAATGCCTGCAGTATTCAGTAAGCTAACTGAAAAACGGATGTCCCAAAACATTGGCAGATTGCATTCTGAGATCATACTATAAATGTACAGCTCACCAAGGAACTTCTGAAAGTACCTTCCAAACTTGCAAACTCTACCACTTAGAAGAACGTGGACAACAGGCACAATCTGCAAGATTCCCTCCGAGCCACATCACCTTGCCTTGAAACTATATCACTGTTTATTCATTGTCACTCTCACTGTTAGGTGACAATTCCTAACAGCACATGCATGTACCTGAACTACAGGAACTGAGAGAAGGGAGTTTATAATCACCTTGTCAAGGTAATGAGGGATGGCCAATAAATGTTGGCTTTGTCTCAACTCATGGAAAGAAATGTTTTTTTTTCGGAAAACATAAACTGCTTTGATCTGAGATAAAACAAAAAAAACTGTAGATGCTAGGGATCTGAAACAAACAAAAGTAGAAACTGCTGGAGAAACTCAGCAGGTCTGGCAGCACTGCGGAGAGAAAACAAAGTTTACATTTCAAGTTTAGGAAGAGTGTCCTCGCAGTCAGCATCACAGTGAAGAAGTCTGGGAAGGGTGTCCTGCTTGTTGGGAAGAAACAAAGAGTGACATCATGGGATCTTCCCTACTGCAGGAGTAGGGTTCTAAGGGAGAGAGGACATTGATAAATAGTAAGTAAAGCTAGGTAAAAATGTTGCTTATAGTTTGTAAGGGCTTTTTATGATTTATATTTTCTCAGTGCTGTGTTCTTTGGTAACAAGGAACGGGAAAGAAGGACCCAAGATAAATTGATATTATTTGATGTGAGTATTTAATATTTAATTTAAAGGGATAAATCATGGCAGCAGAGCTCAAATTGTGTGTGCCCCTTCTGCTCCATGTGGGAATCTGGGCACATTTCCAGTGTCCGAGGCCAGCATGTATGCAGGAAGTGTCTCCAGCTGCACCTCTTGGAAGCTTGGGCTTTGGAGCTGGACTGGTGGCTGGGGACTTTGTGGAGCAACCAGAAAGTTGAGAGTATCGTGGATAGAAGTGGTCACACCACATGTTAAGAAAGAAAATGAAGAGTAAGAGGACCAGCAGGCAGTGCAGGAATCCCTTCTGGCCATTTCCTTGCAAAACAGATACGCCACTTTGGATACCCTTAACAGGAATGGCCCCTCAGGAAATTACCAATTGCCGAATTTGTGGCTGTGCTGCACAGGGTAGGAGCAGAAGTGTGGAAATGCAATAGACGTTGGGGATTCAATTGTAAAGGGAATAGACAGGCATATTTGTAGTCGCAAACAGGACTCCAGGATGGTATATTGCCTCCCTGGTGCTAGGGTCAAGGAGATCCTAAAGGGGGACTGTGAACAGCCAGTGGTTGTGGTACACATCTGTACCAAAAAAAGCCAAAAAAAAGGGATGAGGTCCTAAAAACAGAATATAGGGAGTTTGAAAGCAAGCTGAAAAGTAAGACTTCAGGATAATGATGTCAGGATTACTACCAGTGCCACGTGCTAGTCAGAACAGAAGCAGTAGGATATATTGATGAACATGTGACTAAAGAGATGGGAAGAGATGGAGGGTTTCAGATTCCTGGGGCATTGAGACTGGTTCTGTGGAGTGGAACCAGTACAAACTGGACAGGTTACACCTGGGCAGGACAGGACTGATGCCCTGGGGGGTATTTGCTACAGTGGTTGGGGAGGGTTTTAAGTAGATTGGCAGGGGAGTGGGAAGCAGTGCATGGAAGGGGAATCAAGGTCAAGAACAAAAGACAGAATGGGGAATAAGACACGTGTCAAGCAGAGGAATCAAGGGACGGCATCAAATAAAGCCATGGTAAAACATAATGGAAATGGAACAAAAAAATCATGTCTTAAGACTTTGTGCCTGAATGCATGTAGCAGTCAAAATAAAATTAATGAATTAATCACTAAAATAAATATAATCAAATATGGTATAGTTGGGATTATGGAGACAGATGCAGGGTGACCAGGATGGGAACTGAACATCCAGGGGTATTCAGTACCTAAGAAGGAAAGTCAAAAATGAAAAAGCTGTGGAGTTGCTTTGTTGGTTAAGAAGGATATAAACAAAATATTGAGGAAAGATATTAGCTTAGACAATGTAGAATCTGTTTGGGTAAAATTGAGAAATATCAATAGACAAAAAAAATTTATGCAGATAGTATACAGTGGTTATGTTGGGAATGATATTAAACAGGAAATCAGAGATGCATGTGGTAAAGGAACAACTGTAACTATGAGTGACTTTAATTTGCATATATATTAAGTGAATCAAATTAGTCACAATACCATGGAGGAATTTCTAGAGTGTACATGGGATAGTTTCCTGGACCAATACATTGAGGAACCAATTGGAGAACAGGTCATCTTAGACTGGGTATTATTGCGATGAGAAAGGAATAAATGGTAACGTAGTTGTGAGAGACCTTTTGTGAATGACTGACCATATCATGTTAGAATTCTCCATCAGGGTCGAGAGTGAAGTATTTGATTCTGAGACTAGAGTCCTGAATCTCAAAAGGGGAAACTACGATGGTCTGAGGCCCGAGATGCTATGATGGATTGGAAAATGTTACTGAAAGAAATGACAGTGGATAGGCAAACATTCAAAGAGCAAATGGGTAAACTACAAAAACTGTTTATTCCTATGTGGTGCAAGGGTGCAAAGAGAACTGTGGCCAAACCATGGCATATGATGGAAGGTGGAGATAGTATTAAATGCAAAAAAATGAAGCATACAAACTGGCAAGGAAAAATATAGATCTGAGGAATTGGGAACAGTTCTGAAGTCAGCAAAGGATGATCAAGGGATTGATTAAGAAGGTGAAATAGAGTATAAGAGTAAACTTGTGGGAACATAGGAACTGACTGTAAAAGTTTCTATAGGTATGTACAGAGAAAAGGATTGATTAAACTAATGTAGGTCCCTTAAAGTCAGAAACAGGGGAATTCACAACGGGGAATGAAACTATGGCTGACAAACTAAATTCATACTCTGTTTCTGTGTTCACAAAGGAGGACACAAATAATGTACCAGAAATGAGGGGCAACACAAGGTTTAGTGAAAGTGAGCAAATGGAAGGTTTGAGTTATTAGGAAAGGCTGAGACATTTTTTACTAGATTGTAGGAAGTCGAGAGGTGACCTGATAGAAGTTTATAAAATAATGAGAGGTACAGATAGAGTTAATGGTAGTTGACTTTTCCCTAAGATGAGGGATTTCAAGACGAGGGGGTACACTTGTAAGGTGAAAGGACAGAGATTTAAAAAAAGGACATGAAGGGCAAATTCTTCACACTGAGGGTGGTTCATATGTGGAATGAACTTCCTGATGAAGTAGTGGATGGGGGTACAATTACAACATTTAAAAGACATTTGGATGGATGTATGCATAGGAAATGTTTGGAGGGATATAGGCCAGGATCAGGCAAGTGGGACTAGTTTAGTTTGGGATTATATTCGGCTTGGACTGGTTAGACCGAAGGATCTGTTTCCATGCTGTATGACTGTTTGACTCTATAAATGGCGTTAGAGAATTTAATGGGATTGAATGCTGATAAATCCCCAGAATTTGATCATCTATATCCTGCAGTACCTAAGGAAGTAATATTGTTGGTTATCTTCCAAGATTCTTTAGAATCTGGATCAGTTCCGAACAGATCGAAGATTAGCTAATGTAACCCGCTATTTAAAAGGAGAGATAGAGAGAAAATGGGGAATTGGAGATCAGTACGTCAGATGTCAGTATTGGGGAAGATGTCCGACTCCATTATCAAGGATTTTATGGCAGACCATTTTAAACGTTTTGGTAGAATTAGAATTGTGGTGTAGCTCAGTGGGTAGTACAGTTGTCTATAAATCATAATAGTTGAGAGTTCAAATCCCACTTAGGCACAAACATTTAGGGGGTGGCATGGTAGCTGTGTTGGCACTGCTGCCTCACAGCGCCAGGGGCCTGGGTTCGATTCCCCTTGGGCAACTGTCTGTGTGGAGTTTGCACGTTCTCCCCGTGTCTGCGTGGGTTTCCTCCCGGTGCTCTGGTTTCCTCCCACAGTCCAAAGATGTGCAGGCTAGGTGGATTGGCCATGCTAAATTGCCCAAAGTGTTCAGGGATGTGTAGATTAGGTGGGTTTGGGGATTGGGTCTGGGTGGGATTATCTGAGGGTCGGTGTGGAGTTGTTGGGCCAAAGGGCGTGTTTCCACACTATAGGGATTCTACAAAAAGGGAAATCATACTTGACAAAACCACTGGAATACTTTGAGGGTGTAACCAGTAGACTTGATCGGGGGGAGCAAATGGGTACGATTTATTTGAACTTTCAGAAGTCTTTTGACAAAGTCCCACACAAGACTATAATGTGTAAAACTAAAGCTAATGGGATTGGGTAGTTTATTGAGATGCATAGAGAATTAATTAGTAAACAGTAAACAAAGCGTAGGAATAAATGGGTCTTATTCTGAATGATAGACAGTGAATAGTGGTGTATCACTGGGGTCCTAATAGTAGGACCCCTACTATTCACAATATGATATAGGCGAGGGAACTAATTATAATATCTCAAAATTTGCAGATGATCTCTCTACTGTGTGCGCTGCTTGGCTAAACGAGAGTGCTTTGGAGTTCTGAGAAAGGGTCATTCGACTCGAAACATTAACTCTGATTTCCCTCCACAGATTCTGCCAGACCTGCTGAGCTTTTCCAGCAACCCCTGTTTTTGTTTCTGATTTACAGCATCTGCAGTTCTTTTGGTTTTTATTTAGTGCTTTGGAGTTGGGTGAAAACAGGACATTTCAAGGGGTAAATTGCAAGGGATAAGTGGTAATAAAACTTAATTTCAGGGCTAAATTTCAAGTTAAGTTAGTTCTTTAATCTAGCAACTAAAAGCTGCTCTGCTCGACTGTGTGTAGTTTAGTAACATTTCTGAAACAGGAGTCAGCTGAATTCACTCTCAGGTAAAGCTGGTTAATTGAACAACAGGTTTGATCAGTTCAGAAGCCTTGCTTTTGGGGCCTATAAAGGGGCACAACCTCAGTGCTACATGCTGTGGTATGAGTGCTGTTTGGCTAAATGAGAGTGCTTTGGAGTTCTAAACAGAAGTTAGATGAGTCTGAAAGACTGAGTGTGGTGCTCAGTCTCTGGTCAGGTCAGAAAGTGACGTGGTCCCAAGGCATGTGGCATGCTTGCCTTCATTGGCTGGAGCATTGAGTTTAAAGATTGGCAGGTAATGTTGCAGCTTCATAGAACCTTAGTTAGGCTACATTTGGAATATTGTGTTCAATTCTGTCGCCACACTACCAGAAGGATATGGTGGCTTTGGAGACGGTACAGAATAGATGTTGCCTGGTATGGAGGGCATTGGAGAGGTTGGAGAAACTTGGGTTGTTCTTACTGGAACGACAGAGGTTGAGGGGTGACTTGATAGAGGTCCTCCGGATTATGAAGGGCATAGACAGACTGGACAGTCAGAAGTTTTTTCCCAGGGTGGAAGTGTCAGTTACCAAGGGTCATGGGTTTAAGGTGTGAGGGGCAAGGTTTAAATGTGATGTATGAGGCAAGTGTGTGTTTTTTTTTTGTTTTTTGTTTTTTTTTTACACAAAGGGTGATGGGTGCCTGGAACTCGCTGCCGGGGTGGTAGTGGAAACAGATATCATAGTGACTTTTAAAGGGTGCCTTTACAAATGCATGAATAGGATGGGAATAGAGGGATATGGTCCCTGGAAGGGTAGGGGGTATTAGTTGTGACAGACAGCATGTCAGTGTAGGCTTGGAGGGCTGAAGGGCCTGTTCCTGTACTGTAGTTTTTTGTTTGCTCTTTGAAACAGCCAATGATAAGTGACACCTGTAAAATGTTACCTTACAGTTTTTAAAAGGCTCAAATAAAGTTAGGAACTTTTAAATAAAATAGTGTTTGAAATGAAGGAAGTTCCACAGCTTAATTAAATTTTCTTAGAAGGAGTAACAAGCTTAATTTAGACAGCAGTTATGACAGGAGACTTCAGAACTGTGGTACTCGTTTTTGTGCAATATGGGAAATAAGGGATAGTTCCAGTGTTTTTGATGACTGTGCACAAGAAGCGTGTCCAGCTGCAGCTACTGGCTAACTGCTTTTTGGAGCTAGAGCTGTGGGTGGACTTAATGCTGAGAATATTTGTAAGTGGCATATTTAGTGAGGTGGTCACACTGCAGGTGATGATTACACAACCAGAAAGGAAATAGGGGACCATCAGACAAAGTAAAAGACTTAGGAAGGCAGTGTCGGAGTCCACTGTGGTCATCCTCCTCTTTTTTTATTTCCTTTCTTTTCCCCTCCCCACCCCCCTCAAATAGATATACCGTTTTGGATACAGTTGAGGGGTATGGCCCCTCGGGGCAATGGGGGAAGCAACCTCAGCCAAGTTCATGGTGCCATTGGTGGTTCTGCTGCACAGAAGGGAAGGAAAATAGTGGCAAGGTTGTAGTGACAGGGGATTCAATAGTTAAAGGGTACAGACAGGCACATCTGTGGCTATAGACATGATCCAGCATGGTATGTTGCCTCTCTGGTACTAGGGATGTCACTGAACGGCTGCAGAACAACTGGAGGATGAATAGTCAGTGCTTATGGTACACGTAGGTACCAACAACATAGGTAAGCAAAGGGATGAGGATCTGAAAGCTGAATATAGAAAGTTAAGAGAAATTAAAATGCAGGACCTCAAATGTAGTGATCTCAGGATTACTGCTAGTGTCAAATGACTCTTGAGGCATTGGGCCCATTTCAGGGCAAGGTGTGACCTGTACAAGCCTGATGGGTTTTACCTAGGAGAAATAACCTTTCGGGGGCTCTTACTAGTTCTGTTGGTGGAGTTTTGAACTGTCATGGCAGTGAGGGATGGGAACGTTGGGTGGGTCAGATTCAGGTCAGAAAATAGGAGGTAGAAATTTAGTTAGCGATGTAGTCAGCAACTTGGAAAGACAAAAAAATGAGGATTTTTTTTAAAAAAAAAAGCCCAACAAAGCAAATCAATGGGATTGAGCTGTTTGTATTTCAATGCAAGGAGTATTACAAACAAGGCAGTTGAACAAAGGACACAAATGGACACGTGGCAGCACAATGTTGATGTCATAATGGAAGACTGGGAAAGGAGGGACAAAATTGATGGCTCAATATCCCCGGAGAAAGAATGTTCAGGCAGGATAGAATGGGTGACAAAAAAAGGAGGGGTGTTAGCAGTATTGATTAAGAATCAATTACAGAGTGAGAAGTGATTGACTTACTAAATAGGTCAACAAATGAGGCTTAGGTTTGAGTTTGGAAATAAGAAAGGGACAGACGTGCTATTGGGAGTATGCTACAGGCCACCAAATAAAGAGGGAGATAGAAGACCACACGTGTAGACAAATTTCTGCCTGTCAGAATACGAGGGCAATAATACTAGGAAATTTTAACTTTCCCAATATCAACTTGGGTTCACACAATATAAGGGATGGATTCCCTAGGATGCTGAAAGAGGTCAGGGAGGAAATAGCAGATGCCCTCAAGATGCTTTTCCAATCTTCACTAGGCTCAAGTGAGGTGCCTGAGGACTAGATGAGTGCAAAAAATTTCTCCATTGCTTAAAAAGCTTACGAAGAAAATGCCAAACAATTATAGGCTGGTTGTCTTACTTTGGATAAATTGCTAAAATCAATCTTGATTAATTTAAATTGTTACTTGTAAAAGAATGGACTAGTAAGCGATAGTCAGCATAGCTTTGTTATGGGAAGGTCATGCCTTACAACTTGATTTGTTTTCTTTTGAAGAAGCAACAAGGAGGGTTGATTAGGGTAGTACAGTAGATATTGTCTGCATGGATTTTAGTAAGGCATTTGATATGGTCCCATGTGGAAGACTGATCAAAACCATAAAAGCCTATGGGATATAGGGTAAAATGCCAAATTGGATCCAAAGTTGGCTTAGTAACAGGAAACAAAGGGTGTTGAGGTTGGTTGGCTCGCCGAGCTGGTTTGTTGTTCTGCAGATGTTTTGTTACCGTGCTTGGTAACATCCTCAGTTCAGCCTCTGAAGTGTCGGTGTGTTTTCCTGTCTGGTTTTTAAACTCGGGTCCGTTGCGATGGATTGCCTCACTTCCGGGTTTCCTCCGTAGTGGAATGTAGATGGGGTCGAGTTCAATGTGTTTATTAATAGCATGCTTCGTGGAGTGCCATGCTTCCAGGAATTCTCATGCTTGTCTCTGCCTAGCCTGTCCCAGGATCTTGGTGTTGTCCCAGTCGAAGTGATGGTTCCCCATGTCCACGTGGATTGAGATGAGTGAGTATTGGTCGTGTCTTTTTGTAACCAGTTGGTGTTCATGTACTCGTGTTAGTTTCCTTCCTGTTTGTCCCGTGTAGTGTTTCTCACAGTCTCTGCAGGGGACCTTGTAGATGACATTGGTCCTGTCCATGGCGGGGAGTGGGTCTTTAGCCATTGACCAGGTATCCTAAATTAATCTAATCCCACTTGTCAGCATTTAGCCCATTTTCCTCTTAAACCCTTCCTATTCATGTACCCATCCAGATGCCTTTTAAATGTTGTAATTGTACCAGCCGCCTCCTCCACTTTTGGCAGCTCATTCCATACAAACATTCCCCTCTGTATGAAAAAGTTGCCCTTGGGTCCCTTTTAAATCTTGGCCCTCTCACCTTAAACCCATGGCCTCTAGTTTTGGACTACCCTACCCTGCGGAAAGAACCTTGACTATTCACCCTATCCATGTGCCTCATAATTTCATAAACTTCTAAAAGGTCAGCCTGCAATCTCCGATGCTCCAGGGAAAGTAGCCCCAGCGTATTCAGCCTCTCCTTACAGTTCAAACCTTCCAACCTTGGCAACATCCTTGTAAATCTTTCCTGAACTCTTTCAAGTTTCACAACGTCTTTCCTATAACAGGGAGACCAGAACTGAGTGCAGTATTCCAAAAGTGCCCAACCAATGGCTGTATCCTTGTTATCCAGATGTTCCAAGGATGAGTATAGGGCCAGGGAGATGGTGTCTGCCATGGACCTGTTACAACAGTAGCAAATTGTAAGGGATCAAGGCAGGCTGGGAGGTTAGAGTAGATGTGAGCCATGACTAATCTTTCAAAGCACTTTATAATTATAGAGGTCAGAGCCACTGGGTAGTTGTCATTGAGGCATGTTGCGTGAATATTCTTTGGCACCAGGATGTTGGTGATTATGTGACGCTATCCACTTTAGTAGCAAGAATCAGAAGGCAGATTACAATTTGAATTATGTAAATTGCAAGAGGGGAATGGTCAATGAGACCTGGATGAACTTGTGCACCAGTCACTGAAAGTAAGCCTGCAGGTCCAACAGGTAGTAAAAAAGACACTGTATTTTGGCCTTCAGGATAAAAATGATTAGAGTACAGGAACAAGATGTCTTGCTGCAATTATACAAGGCATGGTTGAGGTCACACCTAGAATATTTGCTCAGTTTTGGTCTCCTTATCCAAGGAAGGATGTTTATGCTAAGGTGGGAGTGCAGTGAAGATATTGATTTGATTCTTGGGATGGAAGGACTGACCTATGAAGAGAGATTGAGTTGTTTAGGATTGTAGTCAGGGGCATTTAGAAGAATGAGGGGGCACCTCAAAGCAACCTAAATTCTAACAGAACTTGCTAGATTAGATGCAAGAAGGATGTTCCGATGGTGGGGAAGTTATAGTTTAAGGATAAGGGGTAAACCTTTTAGGACTGAGGAGAAATGTCTTCACGAGCGGTGAGCCTATGGAATTCACCACCACAGAAAGTGGTGGCGGCCAGAACGTGTGTTTTCGAGGAAGAGGTAGATGCTTGTTTTTGTGAATAAAGGGATCAAGGAATATGAGGGAGGGCAGGATTAGAATATTGAGCTCAATGATCAGCTATCGTCGTATTGAATGGCAGAGCAGGGTAAAGGGCCCAAATGGCCACCTCCTGCTCCTATCTTTTTGTTTCCATGTATGAATCCTGGGACCCTTCTTCAGAACTAGAAACAATGAGGGAAAAGTCTATACTTAAGCTGACAACAGGTGAGTGGGGGAAGGAAGGAGTGAATAGGTGAAGAGGGAATCCAGAGAGTTGGGTGGGGATGGGGGAGAAGATTGGAAAGGATCAGTAGACAAGGGGATTGTTGATAGTAGGTCAGGGAAGAAAAGAAGTAGTCAGGTGATAATGGGGACTGAATAGTTGAAAATGGGTTGGCTGTACCAAAAGCAACACATTTTATTGACCAGACCTGGGATAATGGGGTTGCATAATAAACAAACAAGGATGGAAATGTTCATTCTGTAAAATTGTTAAATTCTGAGCCTTGAAGGCTATAAGGTTTTGGCAGCATCTGTGGAGATATCACTAAATTCAAAACATTATTTGTTTTCTTACTACAAGTGCTGCCAAAACCTTCCAGTATTCAGGGCTGAACGTTGAATATATCAATTTTAGAGCTTTAACATCCCCTTGTTTGTCTATTACCTACACCCACTGTCCCAGGTACTGTCATGAAATGGATTGTCCTTGGTACAGCCAATCCTTTTTGAACTACTCATGGTCCCCAATATCACCTATCGAGCTTCTCCACTGAAGTAATAAAACAAAGAACTACAGATGCTGGAAATCTTAAACAAAAGCATAAGTTGCAGGAGAAACTGAACAGGTCTGGCAGCATCTGTGGAGAGAAAGTAGAGCTAATGATTGGGGTTCAGTGACCTTCCTTCAGAACTATTTTTCTTCAGCTTCACTTCTTCCTTGGCCTAATATCAACAATCCCTTTGTCTACCTACTTCTTTTTTTATTGTGCTCTCGCTGCTCCCCATCTATTTCCTTGCTCCTTTCCCCACCCCCTGACACCAGCTTAAATGTTACTTCTTCCTAGGTGCTTCTAATTCTGAAGAAGAATCACAGGACTCTGATCATTAACTCGTGTATTTTCTTCACAGATGCTGCCAGACCTGCTGTGTTTAATTTGATTTATTATTGTCACTTATCAAAGTACATCAGGGTAATAGAACAGAATGCAGAATATTGTGTTACAGCTACAGAGAAGGAGCAGAGAAAGATCAAATTTAATATGAGAAGTCTGTTCATAAATTTCTCCACTAATTTGTTTTGGTTTGTTTTAATCTGAGATTTACACACTAGGATGATTGAAACGATTCAGATGAGCTTAAGCATGCAATCATTTGAAATGATCTGATGCTATATCCTTGCATCCTTAGAACTTTGAGCTACTCAGGCACTAGCTCCATGAAGTTTAAATGTCTGTTTACAATTGACTTTTGAAAGTTAGTCTAGCAACAATTGTACAATAGCAGCCAGGTGGCGACAGCATGTCTCATTTGAAAATAATCAAATATCTGAGACAGGTGTCCTTGAGGCTGGACTACAGCTGTTCCAGGGGACAAGATTGTAGCCTATTAGACTACATGTCAACTACATATTTTTTTTAGCACAGCAGAAATAAGTCTGATGTCAATCTCTCAATGAATGGATTGATCATTTAGGTTAATTGCTGAGCTTTGAGTCAACTTCTCATGAAGAACGCAGTGAAAATTAATGAACAAAGCCATCTTCAACTGTTTTGGTTTTCACCAATGCCTAGAATTTGTATTTGTGCTGGATTGCAACATGGAAGCAAAATGAAATCCATGGAACTACCTTCACTTGCTTTGGTGGATAACCTTATCCATTCTGAGCAATTAATGGATTCCAAGAATACAATGAAGATTAAGAGAGGCTACATAATTTCATTATATGCAATAAATTGCAGAAATGAGTGTTTTGACAGTTAGTTGAATGCTTTCCCAGACAACAATAAAGTATTTTAGGTTCAAATGGCATTTGAGGTTGTGGCCATTAGAGATTTGATTAGGAGAGGAACAGGACTGGCTGTTCTACTTTCTAGGCTTCTGTTGTTTTGGATGAGATAGAGAGGAAAGAAAGAGGTGGAGTAGTTGCATTACTAATCAGACACTGAAGTTTCCTCTCCTGCACAGGGCTGAACATATGCCGAGTACCCAGCAAACCTCCAGATGCCAGTAGCCTGGGGCATATCTTCTGCAAACACTTGCAGATCTGTTGCATTGAGACGTTCACCAGGTTGCGCTCCCACACTTTTTTTAGGTCTAATGTTAACACCGAGGTGTCAATATCTGGGCAGGTGAGGCTGCCCTGTTGATGTTACCTCAGCAGTGTCAGTCCAGATCTGTGTACCTGGTGAATTTCCCTTTTATTGAATATACAGGCTATGGAAATACATACTTCATAGGTTCCCACCACTTTGTGATGGCTGGTCTTCATGCTGCCAAATGAATCTCTCAGTTAAGTTGATATAGAGGAACAGACATTTTACCTCTCTGAAATACCACCTCACTGTTTTCTTGTACTCCCCTTCCACTTTAGCTATGGTAGTTTAACATTTAACTGTTTAAAAAAATAACTCTCAATCTATTGTTCGCTCTTTAAAGTCTATATCTTTGACCATTCTTTTCTTAACTTTTTTTTCATGGGAAGCGGGGATTGCTAGTTTGATCAGCATTTATTACCCATCTCTAATTGCTCTTGAGAAAGTGGTTGTGAGCTGCCTTCTTTAAACTGCTGCAGTCACTTTGGCAGACCCACAGTACTGTTAGGAAGTGAGTTCCAGTATTTTGACCAATGACACTTCAGGAGTAACAGTACACTTCCAAGTCTGGATGGAAAGTGACTTGGAAGGTATCTTGAAGATGTTTGTGTTCCCAAGCATCTGTTGCCTTTATTCTTTTAGGTAGTAAAGACTGTCTATTTGGAAGTTGCTGTTTTAGGAGCCTTGGCAAGTTTCTGTAGTGAAATTTGTATATCATACACACTGCTGCAATTGTGCTTTGGTGGTGGAGGGAGAACAAATGTTTAAGGTGATGTGGTGCCAATCAAACAAACTGTTTTTATTTTTGTTATGGAACGTGTCAAGCCCTTGAATGTTGCTGGAACCTCATTCATTCAAGAAAATGGACTATTTCATCTCAGAACTGACTTCTAACTTTTATAGATAGTGGACAGGCTTTCTAAAAGTGAGTTACAAGCTGTAGCATTTGATCTGCTGTTTTCCAAAGTACTTAGGATTTATCCAAAACTGAATTATAATCAATGGTAACCCCAAGGATATTTCATTTAGTAATAAGTGTCATTGGGTATTAAGGAGAGATGGTTAGAATCTTTCTTGTGCCAGGCAATGACCATCTATAACGTGTGCTGTGAATGTTACTTGCCACTAATCAGTCCTAGCCTGATGTTTACTTCATTGGAAAAGAGGCTCCTTCCGTATCTGAGCAATAATGGTAAACATCAGTGAATTTCTCTATTTCTGATCTTATAATGGGTATTGTTGAAGCAGCTGAAGGTGGTTGGGCCTAGAACACTATTAAGGAACACCTGCAGTGACATCCTAGGACTTAAATTTGTGGCTTCTGATAACCAAAAACATCTTCCTTTTGCTTGCCATGGCTATATCTCTAGTGTCAAGACTTGTTCCAGATTTGATAGATTCCAGTTTTGCTGGGGTCCCTTCTTACTATATGCAAACAAATGCTGACTTGATATCAAGGCATACACTCTTCCCTTATCTCTTTTTGTCCATGTTTGGTCAAAGTGAGGACAGGAGCGGAATGGTCTTGATGGAACCCAAACTGAGCATCAGTGAGCAAGTTAATGCTGAGTAAATGTCTCTGACAAGCACTCTTAATGATACCTTCCTTCAGCCCATTTGCTAATAATCAAGAGTAGACTTGAAGAGCAGTAATTGGACAGACTAGTTTCTTTTCCTGAATTTTGTGAACAGGAGACACCTGCACAATTTTACATTTTTGCCAGTTGAATGCCAATGTTGTAGCTGTGGTGGAAATGCTTTGCTATGGGTGCAACTAATTCTGGAATGAGTCACCAGCTCTTACTGAAATGTTTTCATAGTTTTTGCAATATTCAATGCCTCTGGCCTTTTTTTCTTGATATTAGACGAAGTCAATTGAATTGACTAAGTGACATCTGTCAGGGGACCTCTGGAAGAGGCCAGAAAGGATCATCCAGTCAGCGATCCTTAAGATGAATGTAAGTGCTTCAGTCTTGACTCTTGCAATAGTGTGCAGGCTCCCATAGTTAGTTGTTTGTCAACTACCATCATAGCTGGATATGGCAGGACTGCAGAGCTTGAGTCTGTTCCCTTGGTTGTGGGCTCACTTATTGTGCATTTGCTGTTTGTTCTGCTCCAATTTAAAGCTCCTTCTTTAACTTGCTGTATCTTCTTGTCTCCAGAGAGCGCTTTTAAATCTCTGTGAAAGCAGCTAGGTATTAAAGTAACAAAGTTTACAAAAGGTTGATATCATTGCTGTAAAGATTTTTGATTTTGAGGTCCATGTCAATCTTTGCGTTACTTATTAAAATAACCTCAAAGCTTAGGCAGGTGTATTTTTAGCTCTTTTGTATTATCATAGAATTTTAGGAATCTGCTGATCTGTTTTGAAGTCAGCAGAGCAAACAGCTGCTTTTTATCGCACTGGAAACTAGCTTAAACCTATGTTTTTGCAACCCAAATTTGGAGACATTTTGCATTATCAGTATGCCAAAAAATTGATGCTAGATTTTCCATTAGACTCAGTTGTCAGAAGAATGACTCAAAAAAAAACACCTGGAACTAGACTGCAAAAATGTGAAAATGCCCTGAGTGTAGGGTCTTGTACATTGTAGGGGAGGCAATGGCCTAGTGAAATTATTGCTGGACCTAGGTAATGTTCTGGGAACCAGGGTTTGAATCCTGTCACGATGATTGGTAGAATTTGAATTCAATAAAAACTTGGACTTAAGACTCTAATGCTGGCCATGAAAGCATTGATTGTCAGAAAATACCCAACTGGTGTGCTAATAGTTTAGGGAAAGAAATGGCTATCACTATCTGGTCTGGATTATATGTGACTACAGCCATATGGTTATGAGTTAAGGATGGGCAATAAATGCTGGCCTAGCCAGCAATGCAAACATTCCATGTATGAATTAAAAAATAAAACTTGTTGGACACTGGGTTCAGGACAAAGCTTGCTTGATTGGCATCCCATTGTAACCTATCACTCAGACCCATTACCACCAATGTTCAGTAACTGCAAGATACATCACAGCAAACCACCAAGGTTCCTTTTTTAAACGCACTTTCCAAACCCTCTGTTTACCACATAGGGCAAGAGCAGCAGACACAGGGAAACGTGAAACTCTCCTCCAAGCTTTATCATGACTTGGAATTATATCGCCATTCTTTCACTGTCACTGGATCAAGATCATGGATTTTCTTGCATAACACCATTGCAGTGGTATCCATCCAGAAGGATTCCAGTAGTTCAAGATGGTGGCTCACTACTCCAGGGCAAGGAGGAATGACAATAAATGCTGGTTGAGCTAGTAACAGCACAAAAGGACTTTTAAAATAAGTGATCATATCCTGGCCAGCTATCCTTAGTTTTGGAAGGTGACCCTATTTTCTGCATCTCTATATTTAAGTAAGTATATAGGAATGAATTATTTAAAAAAAAAAACTGATTATTACAATTCTACTTTCAATGCATTTCTCACAAAACTTAATAAAAACTGGTTCTCCCTTCTATTAATCTGATTTCCAGCTGTAAAAATTCAACTAAGCATTATGCAAACTTGCAAACCCTTAGAAAAATTAAACATAACAAACCTAAAACAAGTAAGAGAAAAAGGCCATTTAAATGCTTCAAGGTCATTCTATGAACTTTACCTGAACAATATAAATTCCAAGCATATGTTCTGAATGGAGTTATAATCCATAGCATTGAAACTTTTTGTTTTGCATGTTCATTTCTAGATATGCAAACATATTTGAAACAATTTTCTTTTTTAGCAAACTTTTGTCACTTTAAAATTAATCGTGGTGCAGGGAGACTTTCAGGAATTGATCTAGCCTGCAGCAAATGTCTCTTGCCACCTCACCATTTACCATACCAACATTTGCAATCCATGTACTAGTCAGCGCAATAAGACATGAAACCTAATTAGAGTCAACCTATTAAGCATAATGGGAGGAATTCCTGGGACTGAAAACTGTGAGATAAGAATAGCAAAAGTGCCTCCAACTTTAGGCCACCCTCTGAAGTGGTTTGAAATTTTATGAAACAGCCTGTGACTGCAAAAAACATCATGGAAACCCCACTTCAAGGTGATCTGTGGTATCTGATATGACCTGTTGATTAAATGTGTCCAGTGGAAGTAAGAGTAGCTTTTTATTTCTTTATTCATTAATGGGATGAGGGTGACACTGCTAGGCAGCATTTATTGTTCATCCCTATTTGCCCAGAGAGCAGTTCAGAGTCAACCACATTGTTGTGGGTCTGGAGTCACATGTAGGCCAGACCAGGCAAGGATGGCAGTTTCCTTCCCTAAAGGACATCAGTGAACCAGATGGGTTTTTCCAACAATCGACAATGGATTCATGGTCATCACTAGATTCTTAATTCCAGATATTTTATTGAATTCAAATTCCGCCATCTGCCATGGCGGGATTCTAATCTGGGTCCCCAGAACGTTATCTGGGTCTCTGGATTAACAGTCCATTGATAACACTAGCTGACTTCAAGGGCAGAATTTTCTGGATTTCCCCCTCAGAGGTGACATATCAGATATTGGGAAGATCCTGGTGGAAACTTAATCTACCCTAAGCAAGCATTTAATTAACTAAAATGGCAAATATAGAACATAGAACTGTACAGCACAGTACAGGCCCTTCGGCCCACTTTGTTGCGCCAAACTTTTACCCTAATCCTAAATTCTATCTAACCTCCACCCCTACCTTATACTATCATCCATATGCCTATCTAATAGCTCGAATTGTTTGTTGTGAGTTTGTTTTAATTTTAGTGGCAAGATTACCTTTGGAAGCCAGACATTTTGAATTGCTGACCTGCGTATGGACTCATGTGAGCAGTAATTGGCTGAGTTGGATTTATCTTGCTTTTATTGAAAGAGTATACCTGGGCAATTTTCCACATTGTCAGGAAGCCGCCAGTGTTGTAGATGTATTAGAATAGTTTGTTGAGGGCATGGGTCACTCTGGAGTTCAATTGCAGTATCCAGTGTCTTCAGTCATTTCTTGATATCACCTGGGCCATGATGCTGGGGACCTCAGGAGGAAGCTGAGATGGATCATCCATTTTCATTGCTGCTCATCTGACTGAAGATACTCGCAAGTGGTAGAAGTAGCTGGAGAGACTCAATTTCAATTATAAAAATCTGGAATAAAACTTGAGTTTCATTAACAGTATCATAATTTTTGTAGTAATCTAGCATTCATTTCCTGTAGAGACCTCCGTGTGCCTCCAGATCCACACTAACGGAGTTGATTACTAAAATGGACAAGCAAACCACTCCCTGGTTTCAATAGCTCAATGATAATTAGTGATGAGCAATTAATACTGCCCTTTTCAGCAACATTTTCATCCCATTATGAATTGTTTAAAAACAACTTCCCTGTGGCCATGACAGGTGGCTTAAATTGAAGAATTGTAAATCAGAAGGCTGCAATTGGAGTCAACTCACCTTCTTTATTAAGATGAGGCCAGAGGTCCTATGTAAGGTGAACTTGTCTCCACCTTCCAGCATGAACTGGATTATTTTGATTATTCTCAAAACAGAAGCATTTTTGCCTGAAGAGCCTTTTGGATTTTTAGTGTTCTCATACAGCAGAAGCAGTATTGTGGATTTCAATGAAGTAAAAACATTGCTTTGGCCAGCATGCAGTCATTATTTCTTACCAGAATAATTAATAATTCACTTTTTAAATTAATGCATGGAATTATAGAATGGTTGCAGCACAGAAGGCTTTTTGGCCCGTCATGCCTATGGGAGTGAAAGCCATAAGAATTTTGCAGTGCCTCTACACTATCGTACAAAAACAATTATGTATAAAATGCTGTTATACAGTAAAGAACAAAAACCTAATTTATACAAATGTAAGTTTTCTTCCACAATTTCCAAGACAGATCATTTTTTGACTTTTAATTTGCTAGGATAGTCTGTTTTTATAGTTACCTTCTCAAGGACAATAGGGTGAATATTAGCATCCTGCTATAAAAGAATATAAATATCTAATTTATGAAATTTATAGAAGCAATGCTAATTCAAGTGAAATTAATGTGCTGGCGGTATTTAAGCTTTAATTGTATCACGTTTAAAGAATGTTTCTGGGTTTAGTGTGATTACTTCAAAGCTTTTATCAACATTTTCTGCGACTTATTTAAAAAAGAAACTTGCAAAGGAAGTAAATCAAAATATGGATTTCCATTAAATATAATTTCTCTGTACAACTGGTGGATTTTTAAAGTTTAAAATGTACAGGCAATAACATTTCAAAATGATAAATGTACATTTGATATAATTGGCGTTTTATTTCTCTACTCCTATTTCAGATGTTTTAAATATTTCTTGAATGTGTTTTATGGCATATGAATAAGTTAGGTCAGAAGTCACATGACACCAGGTTTCAGTCCAACAAGTTTATTTGAAATCACAAGCTTTTGGAGCTCTTCACCTGATGAAGGAGCAGCGCTTCAAAAGCTTGAGATTTCAAATAAACCTGTTGTATTATAACCTGGTGTCATGTGACTTCTCACTTTGTCCACCCCGGTCCAAAACTGACACCTTCACATCATGAATAAGTAAGGTGATATACCTGCTTATGTCCAGTCACATGCACCAAATGGTTTTAAAATAGAACTTTATCTTACTTCCTTATGTACGACATTTGTCGTTTTTTTTTTTTAAATATTGTACTTTGTACTTTGTTTATCATAAATGTCTAGAAAGGATTTTGCCGGGATAGAGGGTTTGAGTTATAGGGAGAAGCTGAATTGGCTGGGGCTTTTTTCCTTGGAGTGTCAGAAGCTGAGGTGTACCCTTACAGTAGTTTATAAAATCATAAACATGGGATATGGTGAATAACCAAGGTCTTTTTCCTAGGAAGGGTGAATCCAAAACTGGAGGGGATAGTTTTGAGCTGAGGGGAAAGATTTAAAAATGTCCTAAGAAGTAACTTTTCATGCAGAGGGTGGTGCGTGTATAAGATGAACTGCCAGATGAAGTAGTGGAGGCTGGTATAATTACAACATTTTAAAAGGCAACTGGATGGGTATATGAATTGGAAGGGTTTAGAAGGATATGGGCTAAATGCTGGAAAATATGACTAGGTCAGATTAGGATGTCTAGTTGACATGGACGAGTGGGACCCAAAAGTCTGTTTCCATGCTGTGTGACTCTGTGACTCTATGACTCCATTTATGTTGAGGTACATTTCTACGAATACTTTGTTTATGGAACAGTTCTTCTCCAGAATAATTAATTCAGGAATGTTTGTTGATATTTTCTGCAAAGTTCCTGTTTTGTAATGGCAAACCAGAATTTATTGAGCAGTGATTCCATGTTTTAGGCCTCTCGCCCAGAAGCAATGAAACTATTTGCTATGCTTCTATTATGTCCTCCACCAAGATTCACTAATTTAACAAATTTGAATAGCCAAGCCTAGATTTTCCAGGAATGTAACATTCAGCATCACATTGTTACTAATGAGGTACTGAAAGGGTTTTTAGGATATCAAATGTCAGTAGAATCTTGATTTTAAAAACTTTATGCTTGTGCCTCGGAACAGAAGATGAAGATAAAGATAATAGCACTAGCTTGCTACCTTGATCATAACTGTGTTCCAATGAATTGCCAATTTGCTTTTAACATTCTGTGATGCAGAGAAAAAGGTAACCAAAAAGAAAAGAATCAGTGTCATTTGGTACATCACATCTGCACTGGCTCTTCAGATGTGCATCATTACTTAGTACCATTTTCCTGCCTTAGTGCCCTCTTGAATGCTTTAACTGAAACTGCTGCCTCCACTACACTTCCATGCAGTTTATTCCAAGCCCAATGTGCTCATTGTGTGAAAAATATTTTTTTCTCTCATCAATTCTTTTTTTTCCGTTTGGAAATCACTTTAAATCTTCACCCCTCATTTGTTGGTTCTTTGAATGGGAACAGTTTATCACTACCTAATCTATCCAGCCCCATCCTGATTTTGAAACTTTTATTAGTTCTTGTGGTTTCTTCTCCCCAAGGAAAACTGTTCCAACCTTTCCAAACTACACTCAACTGAAGTTTCTCATTCCTGAAACCAGTTTTGTAAATCTCATCTGCACACACTCCACTGTTTTCAGTCTTCCTCTATAGTAGCATCCGGAACAAATGACCAGAGGCACAAACTTGGTCGTCCTAAGTTGACCCACAGCTGGAGAAATTTGGGCTTGACAGAAATTTAACTAAACTAAATTAAACAGTAGGCAGCAGCTATTGACTGCAGAGCAATGGAAACTAAGGTCAAATAGGTCACAAAGGATAAGGGAACCAGTTACAACCAGTCTAACAGCTGTGTATTGGAGAAGTTTTGATCAGGCTTCCTGGCACTATGATTTCCATCACTGCCTGAGTCCATGCACTGTACACCTCTTCAGTGTGCTAACAATGCAGGCTGTTGGCACAGTCCCATTGGATGCTTTGAACCCAGTTCATGACCCCAATAGCCAAGAGCCATAGAACATTCAGGAAAGTCAGGTGGGGGCGGAGGATGGTGTGGGTCTGGTGGGGAAATAAAGACATACCTGGAAACCACCGAGTGCAGTGTGAACACACACAGCAAGACTCGTGATAGACCAACCTAAGAAGACCCAGGAGAAGATCTGACCTGACCTGTGAGACCTATTCTCGCAGAAGGGAGCGAGCCCAATGTCGAAAATGAAAGAGATTCAAATAGTCTAGCTTAAACACGTTGCTGGTAATATGCTTTCACAGATGGATAGAGTGAGATAGAGAATAAATATTTTGAAAATTTGGGAAATGCTCACAGTGTTTTAAGGAATATTTTGTGAATGAAATTGAGTTAAACCACAAACCAAATTGCCCCTTTGTCCACCTCACCAACAGCAGCACTTATGTAAAGTGTTTTTAATAAATAAACTGGTGAAATTCTCCAAAGCACAGACAACTGTACACAGTACTCTAGCCAAGGTCAAACAAGTGTTTTATGAAAGTTCAACAGTACTCCTTGCTTGTGCTCTATAAGCCCAGCATAATGTATGTTTTATTGATTTCTGCTTTCTGCACTTGGCCTGCCATCATCAATGCTCTGTGGACTTGTGTACTGAGGTCCCTCTGCTCCTGCACCCTCTAGAATCATACTCTTTATTTAATATCATCCATGTTCTTTGTACCAAAATGCAACTTTCTGCATTGATCTTATTGGTGAACTTCATTGAACTTAAATGAACTTCATTGGTCTTATTCATCTACTCCACCAAATTGTCTATGTTCGCTTGAATTTCTACACTGGTCTCCTCACAGTTTACAATGTTTCCAAATTTTGTTTCATCTGCAAAATTTGAAATTGTCTCCTGCATTCCAAGATCTAAATCATTAATATATATGTCAGCCACCCGGAAGCAACATATTATCCTTGAGTCACATCTACAGTCATAGAAATGCCTGTCCATTTTCCTAACTATTGAATCCCAAAACATTCATAGAATTCATACAGTGTGGAAACAGGCCCTTTGGCCCAACAAGTCCACACCAAACCTCAGAGCATCCCACCCAGATCCACCCCTCTGTAACCCACCTATCCTGCACATCCCTGAACACTATGGGCAATTTAGCATGGCCAATTCACTGAACCTGCACATCTTTGGAATGTGGGAAGAAACCGGAGCACCTGGAGGAAACCCATGCAGACATGGGGAGAATGTGCAAACTCCATACAGTCACCCGAGGGTGGAATTGAACTTGGGTCCCTGGTGCTGCAAGGCAGCAGTGCTAACCACTGAGCCACCGTGCTGCCCCGTTGGGGAAACATAGTCGGCAGGCTTGGAGGGGAACTTGCAGGCGGTAGTGTTCCCATGTATCTGCTGCCCTTGTCCTTCTAATTGGAAGTGGTCATGGGTTTGGAAGGTTCGGTCTAAGGACGTTTGGTGAATTTCTGCAGTGCATCTCACAGATATGATTGTTTCCATTCTTCTTCCTTCCCTCTAGTACAGCCAAGCTCCTCATAGGGCCGTGCAATTTCTGGAACAGCCAGCGACAGCATAGAAACAACCAGGGAAAACATCCTCCTTGCATCTAGCCTGTCTAGCATTGTTTCAATCAGATACACTCTCAGCTTTCTTGACCTCAGCTTTCCTGCTCCTCTGATGCTGCTTGGCCTATTGTGTTAATCCAGCTCTACATCTTTGTTATCTCACACTGTCATCCTTCTAAACTCTTGTTAATACAAGCCCGTTCAAACAAATCTCTCTCTATAATGACATTCCTGAGATTTCTGGTATTAGTGAGTGAAAATTTGCTACACTCAGTCTATGGCAAGTATAACGTTCCCTAGGTAGGGCGATCAAAAGTGCAAGCAATATCCAGGCATGATCTCAGCAGGGTCCTGTATAACTACAGTGAGACATCATAGCTTCTGAACTCAAATCCTCTTGCAATAGAGGGTATTGCCTTCTCGCTTGCTGTACCTGCCTGTCTACTTGCATTGACTGGTGTATAAGGACAGCCAGATCCATTTGTAGATATTTTCAGTCAAAGCATTCAGACATATTATGACCCACATCTGGAGCATGTGGACTTGAACTCGGGCCTTCTGACTCTGAGGGAGGCCTCTCCTCTACTGTATGATCCTATGACACTACTACTGTGCTACAAGAGCCCCAAAGGTATTGTTACCATACTCCTGTACAGTCATTCAAGAAAGAGAGTTAATTGGCAGTGCATTTAACCTGAGGTTCATCACAGTTCAGGTGGGGTGCAAGCTTGAGAAGGTTGGACCTTCTTGGTGACCTCAGCCAGTATGAGAATTGAATTTGTGCTGATGGCATCACTCTGCATTGCAAACCTGCTGTTTCTCCAACTGAGCTAACCAAGGAACTAAAAGTTTTCTGACCAAAATATATATGAAACATTCTACAGTTTTCAGTTCTCACAGGGGTGGGGAGGCTGGATGGATTGACTGATCTCTCCCTATCTATCATCTTTGTAAAATTTTTAAATGAACCAGTTTTGTACATTTTGATGCACCATAAGACCCCTAGATTTAGACAACTTAGATATTTAATACCCAATCTGTTCAGAGATGTTATCACATACCTCTTGAGCAGGTAGGATTTGAACCTGGCCTCCTGGCACAGAGGTAGGGGCGTTGCTGCTGCACCACAAGAGCGCCTTCGAGCAGATCCCTTTGTACATTCAAACTTTATTTAAATTGTGATTTATTGTAATACTCTTCCTTTTCTGTTTTTCACATCAAAGTATATAACTTTATAGTTAGCCGCATTGCACTGCATCTGTCATGTATTTGCCCACTCACTCAATTCGTCTAAATCATTTTGAAGCCACCTCACAATTCATATTTCTGCCCAGTTTTGTGTTGTTGGCAAACATGGAATTGTTGGATTTGATTCCCTCATCTAGGTCATATATTTAGGGAATAACTGAGACCCAAGCAATGACCCTTGTGGTACCTCACAAGTCACTGTTTGCCACCTGGAAAAAGACCCAATTATTCCCACTCCCTGTTTCCTGTCTGCCAACCAATTCTCAATCCCTGCCAATATGACACACTCTATCCCATGTGTTTTAACTTCGCTGATTAGCTTCTTATCAGGGACCTTATCAAAAGCCTTCAAACGCAAATTCACCACATCCACTGTTTCTCATAGATTTACAGAATCATATAGTACAGAAGAAGGCCCTCAACCCATTGAGACTTTATCGCCAAAAATATGACTACGTATACTAGTCCTACTGTCCTGCACCAGGCCCATAGTCTTGAATATTATGTTAAAGAAAAACCAAAGAACTACAGAAACTAGAAATCAGAAACATCTGGAAAAATTCAGCAGGTCTCGCAGCATCTGTGGTGAGAAAGCAGAGTTAACATTTCAGGTCCAGTAACTTTTCTTGAGAATCCTTCTTTAGTTCTGAAGAAGGGTCACTAGTCCTGATACGTTAACTCTACTTTCTCTCCACAGATACTGCGAGACCTGCTGAGTTTTCCCACCAATTTCTGCTTTTGTGCCTTAAATATTATGATACTTCAAGTGCTGACCCTAGCACTTTAAGATTGTGAGGATTCTAGCACAAGCTACCCTCCCAGGCAGTATATTCCAAAACCTTCTCCTTAAATCCCCTCTAAATCACCTACCTTTCAATTTAAAATTATGTCCCCCTTATTATTTGTCCTTTGAATAAGGGGGACAGCTGCTTTCCATTCCCCTGTCCATTCTACTTGTAATCTTATGTACCTCCATCAAGTACTCCTCAACCTTCTCTGCTGCAAAGAAAACAACCCTGAACTTATCCAGCCTCTCTTCATAGCTGAAATTCTCCATTCTGGGAAACATCCTGGTGAATCTCTTTTGCACCTCCTCCTGTGCAATCACAGCCTTCCTACAGTGACCAGAACTGTGCACACAACTCCAGCTGTAGCCTGAACAAAGTTCTGTACAGCTCCAACATGACCTCCCTGCTCTTATAATCTATGCCATAACGATAAAGGAAAGTGTCCCCTGTGCTTTCTTAACTACCATAGAATCGTAGAATCCCATTTGACCCATCAGGTCTGCACTGAACTTCTGAAGAGCATCCCAGCCATACCCATCCCCCTCCCCCACCTTCCTGTATTTACCATGGCTAATGCACATACCCTGCATACTCCTGGACTTGTGTGATAATTTAGTATGGTCAATCCACCTAATATGCACATCTTTGGACTGTGGGAGGAAACAGGAGCACCCAGCAGAACCCACAGAGACACGGGTAGAATGTGCAAACTCTGCAAGATTGTTACCCATGGCTGGAAATGAACCCGGGTGCCTGGCACTGTGAGACAACAGTGCTAACCACTGAGCCATCATGCTGCCCCCTGTTAAATTGCCCTGAACCTTCAGGAATCTGTGGACATGTGCCCCAAGATCCCTTTGTTCATCTAAGCTTCCTTGTGTCTCACCATTCATTGAGTACTCCCTTGTCTTCTTCCAATGTGCTACGTCTCATTTATCCATCTGCCATTGATCTACGGAGCTGACTAATCCATTTATGTCTTTAACACCTTCTTCCTCGCTGCGACACTCGGCCAATCTTTGTATCATTCGCAAAGATAGTTATCATCCTCCCAAATTTTCATCTACATTCGTGAATATTTCAAATAATAAAGGGTCTACACTGATCCCTGTGGTGTGTCACTGCACACTGGACTCCAGTCACACAAACACATTCTACCACCATCCTGTATCTCCTACCATTAAGCCCCTTAATCTGCAATATCCATGTCTACGCCTATCATGCAGCTCCAGCAATTTAGCAGGGAATAGCTTAAATTACTCTGCGGTTCAGAATATTTAAATCAAAGAGGATCCCAATGGAGGAAAGACCACAAAGATCAGCTGTTTCTCTTAAAATTGTTGTTTCCTCGTTCTGCTGTTAAAGTCAAGTCAGAAGCTGGATAAGCCTAAAAATGGACACAGGATATGTGATTCAGTAGCATCTGTTGTTTCTAATAAGGGCAGGATGTAATCTTTCTCCTGCCTGCTCATTGAGCTATGTAATGGAACCTCCAGCAGCAGGTGGTGGTGGAGAAGGAGGGTACTGAGCTGGGGAAATTGAACAATAGATGCTTCCTGGAAGAAAGGATGTTCTGAGGAAAGGTCACCGGACCTGAAACATTAACTCTGATTTTCCTTCACAGATGCTGCTAGACCTGCTAAGCTTTTCCAGCAATTTCTATTTTTGTTTTTTATTTTGAAAGGATGTTATTGTCAGAAAGAGACTTCATGCGTAAAGACAGATACAAACAAAGAATTTTCTCAACCAGATGTGAACTACCAGCTTGATTCTGTGTAAATACTCTGTTTTTATTAGCTTAACTTTATATTCTCTTCATGCCTGTAAAGACTTATGACTGTGGATAAAGAATCTCTGCCAAGTGATATTTGGATTGACCATGTGTTTTAATCTTGTGTTGCATTTACACAGCACATATGTCAGGTCATGGTGAATTATATTGAAAGGTGTCCAGCCAAAATGGAGCATGTGTTGGAGGAGTTCAAACTGGTGATTTCCACAAGGGAGGCCAAAGCTACTTCAGTATTATTGAAGAGTAAAGCATTGCAGAAGAAATTTGATCAGGTAGAGACTCCCCTTGGATGTTCCCTTGATGTTATGTAGGTAGGAATCAGTACTCTTGGTCTGATATTCAACTTGCCAATGAGTATTAAGCTGGATGAATTTGGGGAATGACTGATGTGCCAGAAATTGAAGACTGGATTGAGTTTGCACAGCTGGTTATGGTACTCAAAAGCCTCAATCCAAGTAATCAGATGGTGTTCATGATGGAACATCTGTATGGGAAAGCCTATTGGGAAATACTGGCAACAAATATAGATGATTAAAGAAGTTTGCAGTGAATCTTTAAGATACTAACATAGATCATGTAGTTACCAAACTCGGGAAAAGGGACTGAGAGGTTCTTGAGCAGATTGACATAGGGAGTGCAGAAGTTTTGGAGGTTTAAAAATGGACAAATCTCTAATTCTTTTTGAGTTATATCCCAGGTTGTTATGAGAGGCGGGAGCGGAAATTACAGAGGCTTTGACCCAAAATTTTAATTCCTCTCTGGCCTCAGGAGGTGTCAGAGGACTGGAGGGCAAACCAGAAAATTACAGTGTCTCACATTAGTGAAAAGGAAACTTGATTAAGAAAATTGACTTTGAGAGGGAAGGTTTCATCAGGGATAGTCAGCATGATATTGTCAGAGGGAGGTCAGGCTTAACAAATATGATAGTTTTCTTTTCAGAGGTAGAGAAGATGAAGGTAGCGCATTGTTTATTTTTTAATTCATTCATAGAAGGTAGGGACTGCTGGCTGGGCCAGCATTTATTGCTCATTCCTAAATGCCCAGAGTCAACCACATTGCTGTGGGTCTGGAGTCACATGTGTCCTCAGCTGGTCAGGAATATAAGTTCCCTCCCCTAAAGGACATTAGTGAACCAGATGGGTCTTTCTCCCAGCAATCAACAATGATTTCATGATCATGAGTAGACTCTTAATTTCAGATTTTTCTTCCCCTACCATCTGCCATGGCATGATTTCAAACCAGGTCCCCAGAATATTACTTAGGTCTCTGGATTAATAGTCTTGCATAAATACCATTAAGCCATTGCCTTCCATGAAGTTTATAGAATATGTAGCTAATATGGATTTCAGCAAAGCCCGTCACGATAGACTGATAAAGAAGGCACATGGGATCCCGAGTAAGTTGGATCCAAAATTAGCTCAGTGGTACAAGACATAGGGTGTTAGTAGAAGGCTGTTTGTGTGACTGGAGGCTGCTGTCCAGTGACATACCATAGAAATCAGTGGTGGATCCTTTATTTTTCGTGATATATAACATATTGACTGCGTGGTTAATAGTGAAGAAGGAAGTCTTAGAAAGATATGGATAGTTGGTCAGATGGCAGATGCGTGGCAAATGGAATTTAACCCTGTAAAGTGAGGTGATGCACTTTGGAAGAAGTAACAAGAAAGGGAGTACTCAATGAATGGCAAAGACACTAGGAAGTTCAGAGGAACAGAAGGATCTTGGGATACTTGTCCACAGACCTCAGAAGGTGGCAGGATAGGTTAATAAGGTAGTTAAGATATGTAGGACACTTGCCTTTATTGCCTGTACGTTATGAGAACAAGGAGGTTATGTTGGAGCTGTAAAAAAGCCTTGATTCAGCCACAGCTGTGTGCAATACTGGTCACCTCACTATAGGAAGGATGTGACTGGAGAGGGTACAGCGTAGATTTGCAAAGATGTTGCCTGGGATGGAGCATTTTAGCTATAAAGAGAGGCTAGATTGGCTTGGGTTCTTTTATTTAGAACAGAAAACGCTGAGGGGGGATGTGGTAGAGCTGTATAATATTATGAGAGGCATGGACATGGAGGATAAGCAGCACTTGTTTCCTTCAGTTAAAGACTCTGTAATGAGGGAGCATAATTTTAAAGTGAAGGGCAGAAGGATTAGAGGGAATATTTCACCCAGACTTTGGTGTGATTCTGTAATGCATTGCCTAGGAGGGTGGTAGAGACAGGAAGCTTCACAGCTTTTCAAAAGTACTTAAAATGTTAGAACATTCAAGGCAATGGGCCAAGTATTAGGGAGTGGTATTAGTCATTTATATAAATGATTTGGATGTGAACATAGGAGGTATCATTAATAAGTTTGCAAAAGACACTAAAATTGGAAGTGTAGCGGACAGCGAAGCATGTTACCTCGGATTGCAACGTGACCTTGATCAGATGGACCAATAGGCCGAGGAGTGGCATGTGGATTTAGATAAATGTGAGGTGCTGCATTTTGAAAAAAACAAATCAGGGCAGGACTTATGCACTAAATGGTAAGGTCCTGGGGAGTGTTGCCGAACAAAGAGACCTTGAAGTGCAGGTTCATAGTTCCTTGAAAGTGGAGTTGCAGGTAGATAGAACAGTGCAGAAGGCATTTGGTATACTTGCCTTTATTGGTCAGTGCATTGAATATAGGAGTTGGGAGGTCGTGTTGCGGCTATACAGGACATTGGTTCGGCCACTTTTGGAGTGTTGCGTGCAATTCTTGTCTCCTTCCTACAGGAAGGGTGTTATGAAACTAGAAAAAGTTCCGAAAAGATTTATGAGGATGTTGCCAGAGTTGCAGGGTTTGAGCTATAGGGAAAAGCTAAATAGACTGGGGCTATTTACCCTAGAGCATCAGAGGCTGAGGAGTGACCTTATCAGAGGTTTATAAAATCATGAGGTGCATGGATAGGGTAAATAGGCAAGGTCTTTTCCCTGGGGTGGGGGAGTCCAAAATGTTTAAGAGGGCAAATGATTAAGGTGAGAGGAGAAAGATATAAAAGGGACTAAAGAGGCAACTTTTTCATGCATAGGGTGGTGCGTGCATGGAATGAGCTGCCAGAGGCAGTGGTGGAGGCTAGTACGATTACAACATTCAAAAGGCATCTGGATGTGTATATGAATAGGAAGGATTGAGGGATATGGACAAATGCTGGCAAATGGGAGTAGATTTATATAGGATATCTGGTTGGCATGGATGAGTTGGGCCAAAAGATCTGTTTCTGTGCTGTCTAACTCTATGATTCTATGACTCCATGACTCTAGTGTGGATAGGTAAGCGCAGATTTGATGGGCTGAAGGGCCTCTTCTGTGCTGTTTCACTCTGATCTTATCACATGCCTTTTAGAAATCCAAATGCACAATATCTAATAGTTCTCATTTTATCTACACTCGTCATTGCATACCTAAAACCAAAACTAATAAATTTGCCAAACGTAATTTCCCTTTCATAAAACTTTGTTGCTTCTGCCTGATTGTTTGTTTATTTTTAGAATGCAATGCTCTTAAGTAATGGATTCAGCACTTGCCCAGCGACAAATGTTAATATTAACTAGTTTGATTTCCCGGCTTTCTCCCTTCCGTCCTTTCATGAATAGAGGTATAACAATATCATTTTTCCACCTCCTGCAACCTTTTCAGGAGCATGGAATTTTGTGAATATTTCTAATCTACCTGTTCAGCAATATTATTACACACTTCTAGACCAGGTGGGTTTCAACCCAGACCTCCTGGTACAGAGATTGGACATTAAAATTGCACCTCAAGTGTCACTATGGAATTTTGTGAATTACTACCAAATCGTCATTGCAGTTGCTTCTTTTAAGCAATTAGGATACCAGCCACTAGGTTCAAGGTAGACTTGGCAGCCTTTCGTGCTATTAGCTTTCCCAGTTCTTTCTCTCTCATTATCATTGTTTTAAGTTTCTCCCTCCCTTTATCAGTTCATTTTCTTGGGAGGTTTGTTTTGGTATGTTTTTTGTATGCAAAATATTTGTTCAAAGTCTCTAGCATTTCTTTGCTTTCAGTATGAATTCCCCAGTCTCATCCTGTAAGGACAGGACATTTTGTGTTGTAGTAGTAGTGTTCTCACCTCTGAGCCAGAAGCACTGGATTCACATTCCACTTCAGTATTTGATTGTCACTGAAAGTGTGCCTAAAACTGTAAAATAATTTGGCTATATCTTGTAAATCCTTCTAACATATGCAAATGTCAGGATGTATAAATGGGTGGTATTCCTGGTTAGCCATATGATGGAAACACATTTAGACGTTCTCTTATCAGTATCCATAGCTCCCAGCTAAACCATGCATGTAAAAGGTTATGTTACCACAGTAGTTTCATTTTATTTGGAGCAATTGGAATGCTTGTGTGAATCAGATTGGTACCATGATCAATTAGGGTTGCTCCTTCATCTGGCTGAGGTAGATTCAAGACGTGTCCTTGCTCTACCATTGATGGAGTTTCTGATATTGCACTGCATCAGACCAATACCGCTACTTACGTTAGTCACTCTTTTCCTTGTAGGAACTTTTACTCCGTGTTTTTATATTGCTTGCTCATTTTCTCTCATATGCTACTGTTCACCTTCTCCTTAATATAAGTCATCCATGATTGCATTCTAAACCTTTCCCAGACTTCTTGCCAACTCCATGAATCTTTGCAGCATTTTATACCAATTCTTTCAATTTGATGCTGTCTTCCTTAGTTAGCCATGGATTGTGCATCCTTCTCAATCATTTTTTCTAAACAAAATATATCTCTGATGAGAGTTACGAAATATTTTGTTAAATGTCCTATAGAGACCTTGACTATTTTTCTTTAATTTCTGTCCTTTTTTGGCAGATTTGAGGCTAGGGTTAGTTAAAGTTTTTGAACAGCTGTATGTTTTAAAAAGGGAAGAAAACAGAAGCAGATGTTTGCTGTTGGTGACTGGCCTGGAAGATAATATAACTTAATTCCTAATCTGGGGAACACTGGTGATGATTTGAGACCATGTGTTGCCATGCCCAGGGCTCGTTGCTGGTTGGATGTTGAATTGGTCAATCAACTGAAGATGCTAACCAGCCAAATAAAGAGAATACTGATTTTTTTTAAAAAAGGAGAAAACCAAGACTGTCTGGTTCTTGGCAAATGCAGAGTGATTTTTTTGGAAGCTTCAGGACTGGCTACTGTTTTTACTCTGTCCAGTTAAGGAATTGTTGAATATTCTGAGAAAAAAATCCCAGCCTGTAAGAAATAAGAAAATACTTCTGGAAGTCCACTGAAATTTTTCACAATTACCAGTGACTTCAAAATTAGATATACTGTCATGCCTATGAACAATTTGTTATCCAAGGATTGCATGATGGCTTGGCATTGTTTGAAACACTTTAATTGAACTGGCAAATTGCACTTACTTTATATTTAATTTATCAGTTAATTGTGTCTGTGTGTGAGTTGGGGTTATGATCAAAGAATATTGGGTTTAAATCTTAGTATTAATCAGATTACCTTGTTCTTTATGTTTGCCCTGCTAAAGTTACAGTATTAACATTAAATTTGTTAATTTTTGTTTAACTTATAAACTTGACTGGTGTCTAATTGTAAAGTATGTTTAGGAACAACTTGGAAATTTCTCAGTGTTAAAAATATTTTAATTTCACTCTGTTGTGAATCTAGTGTTATTATGGCTAATTTAGATGGATGTGCTATCCCCGGTCCTAAAAGTTCATCGCTGCTTCTCTATTAAATTATCTTGCTGCACATGCCCTATTTCCTCTCAGCTGTAAACAGACAATAGATAGGCTGGAGTTCATTTCCTTAGAGCAGAGAAGTTTGAAGGGGGAATCCTGACTAAGGTATACAAAATTATAAGGAGCATAGTAAGGAAGAAACTTTTCCACCAAGTAGAGGAGTCAATAACCCGGGGAAATAGAGTTAATGTAAGGGACAGGAACTTTAAAGGGGCTTAAGGAAGTTTTTTTTCACTCAACAGCATACTGGATATTGGGAACTCACTGTCTGAAACGTTGGTCAGGGCAGGAATGATTGCAACATTTAAGAAATATTTAGATGAATAGTTGAAATGCAACATCATACAAGGTTACAAGCCACATGCTGTAAAATGTCTACTGATGTCCATGTCAATAAATTGAATCTGTCTGAGGCCCTCTTTCAAGATAAATGGCAAAGGTGAAAATACATCTCATTTAAAACCTGTCTGGATCTGGTTTGGATCTCACTGTTAAGTACATTGGTGACACGCTGCTGAAGCTTAGTTGGAATGGCATAGGGAATAGGAATCGGAATGCTGCCTTTGACCTGTGGCATGAACATGCATCAGTCACAGCACCCTCCAGTCAAGGTAGGTTCCCTCCTGTGGTCAGTCTTCCAAAAAAAAATCAGCATGTGTGTTACTTTTGCCTGACCTGTTCCTGATTTGGAATTGTAACTGAGCAAGTTCTGTGGCCTAGTGGGTTTTCATTTGTCCAAACTTGATGGATGTTTGAAGGTAGCTGAATAGGTTGTCGTCATTAAACACTTCAGACTCTGCATAAGTAAGAATGTCCCTGATCTTCTGAGAAATAGCCCACCTCAAAGCCTCTTTGGGAAGGAGTTCCAGGAATTTGACTCAATTTTGTTTTATTCATTTTTAGAACGTGTGCATTGCCAGTTGGCCAGGATTTATTGCCTGTCCTTCGTTGCCCTTGAGAAGGTGGTGGTGAGCAGCCTTCTTGAACTGCTCCAGTCCACAGGATTGACCAGAATGCCATTAAGGGGCGGAATTCCAGGACTTTAACCCAGCAACAGTGAATGAATAGTGACATTATTTCCAAGTCAGGATGGTAAGTGTCTTGGAGGGGAACTTGAAGGTGGTGGTGTTCCCATGTACCTGCTGTCCTTGTCCTTCTAGATGGAAGTGGGCGTGGGTTTGGAAGGTGGTGTCTGAGGATCTTTGATGATTTTCTGCGTGCATCTTGTACGTAGTACACATTGCTGCTACTGTGCATTGGTGGTGGAGGGAGTGGATGCTTATGAATGCAGTGCCAGTCAAGTAGGCTGCTTTGTCCTGGATGATGTCAAGCTTCTTGAGAGTTCTAGGACCTGCATTCATCCAAGCAAGTAGGAAATATTCTATCACACTCCTAACTTGTGCCTTGTAGATGGTGGACAGGCTTTGAGGAGTCAGGAGGTGAGTTGTTTGCTGCAGTATTCCAAGTCTCTGAAATGATCTTGTAACCACCGTGTTTATGGGGCGAGTCTAGTTGAGTTTCTGGTCAATAATAACCCCCAGGATGTTGACAGTGGGAGATTCAGTGATGGTAACACTATTGAATATCAAGGGACGGTGGTTAGATTGTCTCTTATTGGTGATTTGTGTGCCATGAATGTTACTTGCCACTTGTCAGCCCAAGCCTGGATATTGTCCAGATCTTGGTGCATTTGAACATGGACTGCTTCAGCGTCTGAGGAGTCGTGAATGGTGATGAACATTGTGCAGTCATTGGCAAACGTTACCACTTTTAACCTTATGATGGAGGGTAGGCCATTGATGAAGCAACTGAAGATTGTTGGGACACTACCCTGAGGAACTCCTTCAGAGATGCCCTGGAACTGAGAAGACTGACCTCCAACAAACATGACTATTTTCCTCTGTGTTAGTTATGACTCCAACCACAACAGAATTTTCCCCCTGATACCCGTTGATTCCAGTTTTGCTAGGGCTGTTTGATGCCACAATCAGTCAAATGCAGCTCTTGATGTCAAGGGCCGTCATTCTCACCTTACTTCTGGAATTCAGCACTTTTGTCCATGTTTGAACCAAAGCTGTAATGAGGTCAGGAGCTGAGTGGCCCGAGTGGAACCCAAACTGGGCGTCACTGATCAGGTTAGTGCTGAGCAGTTGCTGCTTGATAGCATTATTAATGATACCTTCCATCACTTTACTGATGATCGAGAGTAGACTAATGGGGCAGTGATTGGCTGGATTGGATTTGTCCTGCTTTTTATGTAAAGGACATATCTGGGCAATTTTCCACATTGTCGGGTAGTTGCCAGTGTTGTAACTGTATTGGAACTACTTGGCTAAGGAAGCAGCAAGTTCTGGAGCACGTCTTTGGTGCTATTGCTGGAATGTTGTTAGAGCCCATTGCCTTTGCAGGATCCAGTGTCTCCAACCATTTCTTGATATCACATTGAGTGATTTTAATCAGCTGAAGACTGGTATCTGTGATGCTGGGGACTACTGGGAGAGGCCGAGATGGATCATCCGCTGGGCACTTCTGGCTGAACATTGCTGCAAAAGCTTCAGTCTTATCTTTTGCATTGATGTGCTGGGTTCCTCCATCATTGAGGATGGGGATATGTGAGGAGTGTCCTCCTCCATTAAGGTGTTTTATTATCCATTCATGGCTGGATGTGGTAGGACTGCAGAGCTTAGATCTGCTCCGTTGGTTGTGGGATCACTTAGCTCTGTCTATCACTTGTTGCTTATGTTGTTTGGTGTGCAAGTAATCCTGTTTGGTGGCTTCACCAGATTGACACCTCGTCTTCAGGTATGCCTGGTGCTGCTCCTGGCATCTCCTCCTGCACTCGCCACTGGACCAGAATTGGCCCCCTGGCTTCATGGTAATGGTTGAGTGAGCCATGAGCTTACAGATTGTGCTGGAATACAGTTCTGCTGCTGTTGGTGGCCTACAGTACCTCATGAATGCCCAGTCTTGAGTTGCATGGTGATATTGCCTCACAACATGCTGGAGGTTATTCTCAATGTGAAGGCAGGACTTCATCTCCACAAGAACTGTGCGGTGGTCCCTCTTACTGGTACTATCATGGACAGATGTATCTGCAGCTGGCAGATTGCTAAAGATGAGGTCAAGTATGTTTTTCCCTCTTGTTGATTCCCTCACCACCTGCTATAGACCCAGTCTAGCAGCTCTTTCCTTCAGGACCTGGTCAGCTTGATCAGTAGAACTGCTGCTGAACCACTCTTGGTGGTGAACATTGAAATCCCCCACCCGGAGTACATTTTGTGCCCTTGACATCCTCAATGCTTCCTCTAGGTGTTGTTTAACATGGAGTAGGATTCATCACCTGAGGGAGGACAGTACATGGTAATCAGCTAGAGGTTTCCTTGCCCATGTTTAACCTAAAGTCACAAGACTTGATGAGGTCCAGAGTGAATTCTGAGAAGTCCCACAGCAAGTCCCTCCTGACTGTACACCACTGTGCTGCCACCACTGCGCTGCCACCACTGCTGGGCCTTTCCTGCCAGTGGGACAGGACATATCCAGGCATAATAATGATGGTGTCTGGGACATTGTCTGTAAGGTATGATTCCAAGAGTATGACTGTTATGTTGTTGCTTGACTAGTCTGTGAGACAGTTCTCCCAATGTTGGCACAAGCCCCCATATGTTAGTCAGGTGGACTTTGTAGGTTCTACAGGGCTGTTTCTGTCATTGTCTTTTCCGGTGCTTAGGTGATGCCAAGTGATCAATCTGGTTTCATTTGTTTGAGACTTTGTAGCATTTAGTGCACTGATTAGCTTGCTAGGCCATTTCAGAGGACAATTGAGAATCGACAATATTGCTGTGCAGTTACAATAAAGATATGGTGATATAGTTCCAAGTCATCATGGCTTGGAGGGAACATGCATGTGTACATATATCTGTATGTTTTAGATGGTATAGGTCAGGTTTGGAAGAGCTGTTAATGTGATGTTGCAATTCACCTTGTAAACAGTACACACTGCTATCACTCTGCATCCAGTGGAGTGAGTGAATGCTTGAGATGAAGAGGATGACAGTCAAGAAGTAACCTTTGCTCTGGATTGCATGGAACTCCTGAAGTGTGGTTAGAGCCACTTTAATCCAGGTATGCATTGAGTATTCCATCGAGACTTTGGGGAATCTGCAGCTGAATTACTAGCTATAGAATTCCCAGCCTCTTCTAGCCATTATATTTGCATGGCTAATTCAGTTCAGTTCCCCAAGAATGTATATACATCTACCATTCCCCTTTTATAGAAAGATGGAAAATAGATCAGGAGTAGGCCATTCAACCCTTTGAATCTGCTGTACCATTCATTATGACCACAACTAATCATCTGGCTCAATAGCCTGTTCTCACTTTTTCCCCAGATTCTTTGATCCCTTTGGCATCATATGTTTTTTCCAAGTCTTTCTTGAAATTATATAATGTTTAACTGCTTTCTGTGGTAGCAAATTCCATGGGTTCATCACTCTCTGGGTGACAAAATGGTTTACCCCATATCCTTGGACTGTTACACCTGATTCTGGACTCCCTCATCATCGGAAATATCTTTCCTGCATCTACCGTGTCTACTCCTGGTAGCATTTTATAGATTTCTATGAGATACTCCCTCGTTCTTCTAAACTCCAGCGAATATGATCCTAACCAATTTAACCTCTTCTTATATGACAGTCCTGCCATCCCAGGAATCAATCTAGTAAGCCTTTCCTCTATAGCAAGAATATCCTTCCTCAGTTAAGGAGATAGTCTGCACACAATATTCCAGGTGAGGTGTCACCAAAGTCCAACTTGATATATCCTCAATGAACTTCAGGAAATTTGTCAAACATGATTTCCTTCTCACAAAGCCATGTTGACTCTGTTTGATTGCATTAAGCTCCTCTGAATGCCCTATTATTTCTTGCTTAAAATGGACTCTAACATTTTCCCAGGCCTATAGTTTCCTGCTTTCTGTCTCCCTAAATCTTGAAAAGGGTATCATATTAATAGCTTTTAAATCCATTGGAACCTTCCCAGCGTTTAGTAAGTTCTGGAATATTTTGATCGATGCCTCCACTGTCTGTGCAGTCACTTCCTTTAAAGCCCTTGGATGCAGGTGATCAGGTCTTAGTGATATGGGAAGAATGTTATATCATTATTGTTATTGTTAATATTATTATTAAGCTGGAGAGGGTTCAGAAGAGATTTACCAGGGTGTTTCTGGGAATGGAGGGTTTGAGTTATAAAGAGAGACTGGATATGCTGGCACATTTCTCACTGGAATGTATAAGGTTGAAGGATAACCTAACAGAGGTTTATAAAATCATGAGGAGTATAGACAAGGTGTATGGCAGGTGTCTTTCCCCTAGGATAGGGGACGTCAAGACTAGGGGGCACATTTTTAAGGTGAGAGGAGAAAGATTTAAAAGACATGAGGGGCAACATTTTTACACAGAGAGAGTGTGGAATAAACTTCCAGTAGAAGTGGCAGATGCAGGTACAGTTAGAACATTTAAAAGACATTTAGATAATTACATGAATAATGAATGTTTGGATGGATATGGGCCAAATGCACGGAGGTGGGACTAGTTCAGTTTGGGATTATGAACGAGTTGGACCAATGGATCTGTTTTCATGCTGTATGACTCTATGATTGTCTGATTCTTTGACCTGTCTGCCTTTAGTTCCATTGTTTATCTGTTATCTTTGGGATGTTTATAGTGTGCTCCACTGTGATGACTGATACAAAACATTGGTTTAAATTCCCTGCCATTTCTTTGTTTCCTGTTATCAATTCATCAGTTGCATTGGGGCAACACGGTGGCTCAGTGGCTAACACTGTTGCCTCATAACACCAGGTTCAATTCCAGCCTTAGGTCACTGTCTGTGTGGAATTTACACATTCTCCTTGTATCTGTGTCGATTTCCTCCATGTGCTCTGTTCTTCTCCCACAGTTCCAAAGATAGCAGGTTATGTAGATTGGCTATACTAAATTGTCCTATCATATCCAGGGATGTGTCGGTTAAGTAGATTAGCCATTAGGTAAATTCAGGGTAACAGGGATATGTTTGGGGTGGTGGTCTGCGTCTGGGTGGGATACTGTTCAGAACGTCAGTGCAGCGTCAATGATCTGAATGGCCTCTTTCTGCACAGTAGGGATTCTGTGAAACTCTATCCTCCAAGGGTCTCGCACTTACCTTAGCTACTATCTTTTTCAAACTGAAGAAATTCTTGCTGTTCGTTATATTGTTCCAGGTTTCACAGTCAACTTTTTCCTTACTTGATTTTTTTTCAGTCATCCACTGCTGGTTACTAAACTGTTCAGATGAGTTAGGTTACTCAGTTTAAAAATGTTTAATCCTCATCCACACACTGATCGGGCTTACGTAGAATACAATCCATAAAATCATAGAATCCCACCAGCGCAGAAGAGGCCATTCATCCCATTGAGTCTTCCCTCCAAAGAGCAGCCTGCCTAAATCCAACCCCCACCCTATCCTACCTACCATTGTACCGTTGATGTAAAATAGCCTGCCATGGGAATGGTCTGCAACATATTGCTCTAAGAAGCAATCTGAATGTACTCCAGAAATTCATCTTCGATATCATCTTGTCCATACGATTTGTCCAGTCAAAATGCAGATTAAAAATCACCCATGACAATTGTAGTACTCTTCTACATCCTTCCTTTCCTTCCTGATTTACATGGTGAAGCAATCTTCAGGGGCTTCTAGGTGACTCATACCCATGATTTCTCTCCAATGTCATTCCTTACTTTCACTTAAATTGAATCCATGTCATGATTCAATTGCATCTCTTTCACGACTGACCAATGCAGTGATACTTTCTTTTGTGAACAAAGTTGCCTCACCTTCTTTTACATTTTGCCTACTCTTCTGGAACATTGAATGCTTTTGAGTATTGAGTTTTCAATCGTGGTTACCCTGTTATTGTGTCTTCATGATAGCTATCTAGTCATACAAAAGACATAACGTGGGAAATTTTAATCCCCTAGGAATGTAGAGGCAGAATTAGCACTGCTGTCTCAATGCACCAGGGGACCTGAATTTGATTCCAGCTTCAAGTGACTGTGAGGAGTTTGCACATTCTCCCCCAGTCTGTGTGAGTTTTCGTCAAATGCTCCGATTTCCTCCCATGGTCCAAAGATGTGCAGGTTAGATAGATTGGCCATGCTAAATTGGCAGGTAGTGTCCAGGGATGTGCAGGTTAGGTGGGTTAGCCATGGTAAATACGGGGTTACGGGAATAGGGTGGGGGTTGAATCTAGGCAAGCTGTTCTTTGGAAGGCAGACTCGATAGGATGAATGGCCTCTTCTGCATTGTTGGGATTCAATAATTTTAAGGATTGTATTCTATGTAAGCCCAATCCGTGTGTGGATGAGGATTAAACATTTTTAAAATGAGTAACCTAACTCACCTGAAGTCCAACCAGCCCACTTCAGTTGAGGAGGGGTCCTTGTCTTCAGTGCATGTAAGTAAGCTGTTGACAGAATCATAAAATCATATATATGAAGAGGCCCTTCGGCTCATTAAATCTGTACCATCAAAGCTGCACTAAGTCTACACTATTCCCACTTTCCAGTAATAGACCCATAGTCTTGAATGGTACGACATTTCAACTGCTCATCCAAGTACTTTTCAAAGGTTGAGATATTTCCTGCCTCAACTAACCTCCCGGGCGGTACATTCCAAACTACCACCGCACACTTGGTGGAAAAAAAATTCCACAAGTCCCCTATGAACTTCTACCTTTCATCTTGAAATAATGCCTCCATGTTAATGACCCTTCGTCTAAGCAGCACATCTCTATCAAGGTTAACACCTCTCCCTTAACCTTCTCGGTTCTAAAGAAAACAAGCCAAGCTTGTCCAGCCTCTCTTTGTAGTTGTAATGCTCCAATGTAGGCAATATCTGCCAAGAGTTGACTGTACCATCTGGAACCATGAGGATCAATGCAATGCATGCAATCAATGTGACATCTTTGTCCATTGTAGTTCAACAATCCTAATGTTTTTCTCCTTCTGTAAGCAAAGGTGTAGCTGTCAAAAAGGTGTAACATACAGAGAGAATCAATACTGTTGGATGGCCAGGCAGCCTCCATGTCTGTGTACTTTACATGCACTGGCCTGTGACCAATGTTCTTTCTCTTTAAAAGCCCTATAATTGTTGTTTACTGCAGCCCCATGCCTCACGAGTGGTCATCTAACTCATAAGCTCCAAATGTGCTTGCAGCCAATTTCATTCCCATTGTGCACTTTTGATTTCTGGCATGATGGAAAGTGACAGTGAATGCTCCTCTATCAGTGACTTCCAGCCTCAGCTTGAACATATTGGTGAGCCCTCAAGAATCCACATCCCTTCCTAGTGGCCCATCCCATTAACCTGACAGGTTTCAGACTTCCTCAGGTCCCCACCCAACCTGTGTACATGCGCCTACAGCTGACTAAGATGACCATGCCTGCTGTATCATTCACGTTGAAGCCAAGGTGCTCCTGATCATAGATGACCCTGTTTGTGCATCACTCCCTTCCCAGCCATAATTTACCTTGTGCCTGCTTGCAAATCCTTCTACCTGCCTTAATAACTGTACAGCACTCTTGCCCAGATCTTGCATTTCCTGAAGAGAAAACTGCCAAGGCTCAGTCTTACTTCTGTGCACGCCACCCCGGAAGGATTCGACAGACTGACCATGACCAATCCCCTCCACCGACATTATCAGACACCACTGGGAAGACATTCCCAGACCCATGACTATTGCCGATACATTGCCCGACTGTGCTAGCACTAATGCCCCCAGACTTGTTGCTTGGAGCCAACGGATGGCTGTGGCCACTTCCTAGACTACAAAGACACAAATCCCTGACCAAGAAATCCTGACCAGATGCCTGACTACAGCCAATACTCTTGACTGAAATAGAAGGCTGCCCTTGACTTACTGTACCAGCACCCCCGAATAATAGGTGGCTCATGGATGTCAGTGAAGACTTTAAAGCATGGCAGCAGCACATGCAATGTGTTTGCCACATAAGCTGCTGGCATGTGGGGCAGATGTGATGATGAAATAGCAAACTGCTGCACAGCAAGATATCTGCACTCTTGACTGGGGATTGCTGACCAGAGAAAGATATACTGCTTGTTTTGTTTCCATATACATTATTGACAAACATTCTACAAACAAAAACTGTTATTTCCACACATGGAAAGACAATGAAGCATCTAAAATAGTAAGAAATGTAGAAACTGCTTGACAGTTGCAGATACCAACTTTCACTTTTTAAAATATCCTTAGATACATCTCATCTAGTCTCTAAGTTCTGGTAATTTATCAGCTTTCAGTACAGACAGCCTATACAATACCTACAACAACACAATCGTCATCAAGTATAAATCCTTCAAGTGTCTGAATCACCTCCACTTTCCTCACAGCCTGGTAATATCTTCTTTCATGTCAAAGAGAGATTAAAAAAATTCCCTTCATAGTTCAAGAAAAGTCATCTGCCTCTAGTGGAAATCCTCTTTCGTTCTTGGCATCCCCATTCCTCCTTTTACCACACTTTTGCTACTTATATGCTTATAAATTTGGATTCCCCTTTATGTTACCTTGCAGTATCTGTTTATACTTTCTTTATGCCTCTCTTAATTTGTTTTCTGTATTCCTCTCTGAATCTTTTTTATTTAGCATTGTTCTTGGTTCTATTCTCCGCATGAGTCTTAAGGTCTCATTTTCTTCTTCATTTTAAAGTCTACACTTTTGAAATAAATGAATCAAATTAATCCAAATTTAAAGGATATTATGCAAAATAATTGAGCCTAGCCGGAATGGTTCATTGCAAAATCATGCATTGCATTTATTTAGCTGCTTTGTTGATTAAGGCTTGAATCATGGAAATTTTGCAAGAAATAGATATTCTGAAACTTCACGTTGTTAATACTAATAGGTTCATTGTACATAAATGATCTATGTATAGGTAAGGCTCAATTTTTTTTTTTGTCTTGTACTAAATGCCATTCTTAAATGGATTTTAGTTATGGAGAAACATGACGTGTACATATTGATGAGCAAATTATTGTTCTACATACATTTATTCAAACAATTTAAATGAGTTAACTTTGTCAAATTAAAAATGATCTTTGTAAACTTTCAATGTGAAAATGATAATGAATATAGAATATGTAACCGGACACCAAAAATCATTCTCACCACATGAGCAAAAACTAACATCCGCTTTTTCTTAATGATATATGCGCTTTGGTAAAAGTCTTGGCACAAGCCTAGATGGTGCTCGTTGTCCTTTATTTGTTAAACAGGAATGTGTAAATTTATATCAGAAAGAGAAAACCAGTTAATTTACGTAGTATTGCTGCCTGAATTCTTAGCTGTTTTGCGAATCAGATTTCCTACATTTTAAAGATGATTGAAAATATTTTTCTTTGTTTCCATATACATTATTGACAACCATTCTACAAACAAAAGCTGCTATTTACACATATGGAAAGACAATGAAACATCTAAAATAGTTGCTAGAAAGAAATGTAGAAACTGCTTGGCAGTTGCAGATACCAACTTTATGACTGTGAAATAAATCTTCATCCTAGTTTTATTCAGGTGACTTGTTTTAATAAATGTTTTAACCTCATCCTTTGTTGTTCAGGTCCCACTGGAAGCACTTTCTTTTACTTGTTGAATTGCCAACCTGACGCTGAGCTTCTGACTCAAATGAATCATTTTCTGCCACTTCAGCAGTTTATGTCGCACCTGCATAGGCAGGCACTACAGTAATAACCATCTCAAGGGAAAATTACAGAAACAGAATACTCGCTAATTATACATCCATTCTTTGTAGCTGCTGAGATCCTGAACAAGGTTACATGCAAGGACAGGCTCTCAAGCATGCCTTTACATGAAATGTGAAACACCCAAATAGAACTAAAAATGTCAACATCTTGAGACTAGGGCAGTGTTCAGTATGATGAACCAGACAAGATGACAACCTGTGCTCTCTTCCTTGAAAATCTTTCCTTTCACCTTTAATAACCTCCTGATTTGCACTGATGCACATCTTGATAAGATCTAATGCGAATGTAAATACTTGCCCTTGTCTGTCTTGCACATAACCACCAAACATTTTAACAGAAGATTAGAATTGATGTCTTGTTCCTATCTGATGACATTTAACTGTTTGTTTTCAAATTTCAGCATTAAACCGGTCAGTTTGTACTGCTGCTGGTTGTTCTGATGAAGCATTCATATGCCGAAGTGCATTTGCCAATACCAAAATGTAGACCATGCGTAAGACCAGGATAGGAGCCAAGAGCTAGCTCTCCTGCCCAGTGAGCCTGCTCTGCCATTTAATAGGATCATGGCTGATCCAACATGCTTCACATCCACTTTCCTGTCCTTTCATCATAATCCTTGATTATCCCACTGATCACAAATCTATCCCAGCCATAAATATACACAATCACTCTGCCCCCACAGCTCTCTCTGGCAAGGAGTTCCAAAGACTCTCAACCATTTGAGAGAAGAAATTCTTCCTCATGTCATCTTAAATTGGCATCCCTTAGTTCTGAGACTATGCCCTCTGGTCTGAGTCTCTCCCTTGAGGGGAAGGATCCTCTTAACATTTACCCTGCCAAGCACCTTAAGAATCCTATAAGTTTGATTGAGATCACATCTCATTCTTCTGAACTCCAGTGAGTAGAGTCACAACCTGTTTAAAGTTTGCTCTTAAGACAATCCCTTCATATCAAGGGTCATCCTAGTGAACCTTAGATAACAAGATGTAGAGCTGGATGAACACAGCAGGCCAAGCAGCATCAGAGGAGCAGGAAGGCTGACGTTTC